>NC_041405.2:71876422-72141422 GCF_900747795.2 Erpetoichthys calabaricus
CATGACCACATTTTGGACACCCTGGGGGCAGAAGAGGTGGCTAAAGCTTCCCTTTGGCATCAGTGTTGCACCAGAAGTGTACCAACGTAAGCAGTTTGAGTTGTTGGCAGGGCTCAAGGGTGTGGAGCCAGTTGCAGATGACATCATTATAGTAGGTTGTGGCGATACTGATGTCGAGGCTAATAAAGACCATGACGCAAAGCTGCTTGCTTTCATGGAGCGATGCAGAAAGGTCAAGCTGAGGCTTAGCGTTAAGAAGTTGTGCTTTAACGTGCCTGAAGTTCGCTTTCATGGACACATTTTGTCATCCAGTGGCTTAAACGCTGATCCAGAGAAAGTGCGGGCAATCATGGAAATGCCAACTCCAACAGATGCAAAAGCTGTGCAACGATTTGTAGGGTTCATCACGTACCTCAGCAAGTTCTTCGTCTTTCAGAAGTGTGTGAGCCCCTAAGGAAACTCTTGAGCAAGGATGTAACTTGGCACTGGCTTCCCAAACATGAAGCTGCTGTGCAAGAGATTAAGAAGTTTGTCACCACAACTCCAATTTTGCGATACTATGATGTGTCTAAACCTGTTACCATCCAAAGCGATTCAAGCCAATACGGTCTTGGCTGTTGCCTCATGCAAGAGGGCCAGCCATTACTTTTGCTTCGAGAGCATTGACTTCAGCTGAGCAAAACTATGCACAGATAGAGAAGGAATGCTTAACTATTGTATTTGCTTGTCAATGTTTCCACCACTACTTATATGGCCGAGATCAAATCATAGCAGAAACGGCTCACAAACCTCTTATCTCAATTTTTAGTAAATCCCTTATCTGTGCACCCAAACGTCTTCAGAGTATGCTGCTTGCCCTCCAGCATTACAACCTCAAAGTGGTATATAAACCAGGTCCTGAAATGTTTTTGAGTGACGCCCTCAGCACAGCCACTATGGCAGACACAAACAGAGGTTCATGTGAAACATGGCACTCGGTCTGTGCGCTACAGCAGGAGCAGGTCGATCTTGAACACATTAATCAGGCCGATTATCTCAATGTCACGGATCAGTGCCTTACTCAAATAAGGCAGCACACGGAAAAAGATGAAAACCTCCAAGCACTTAAATCCGCAGTTCTAACAGGCCGGCCAAACCTGAAAGAAGAGACCAACTTAGCAGTCAGAGAATACTGGCCATACAGAGAAGAGCTCAGTGTGCAAAACGGCATGCTTTATAAAGGTCAGAGAGTGATTATCCCAAAATCAATGCGCCCAGAAATGTTAAGACAGATACATGCAAGTCACATTGGTGGAGAAGCCTGTTACAGACAGGCACGTGACACCTTATACTGGCCCAGCATGCAGAGCGAGATTAAAGACTTTGTGAGCAAATGTACAGTCTGCAATGAGTACACTATAGAGCAGCAAAAAGAGACATGATGTCTCATGAACTTCCTATTAGACCCTGGCAAATCATCAGCATCTCTTCTAGCACAACGGTAAAGATTTTCTGCTGCTGGTTGACCACTATTCGAACTTTTGGGAGATGGAGCTCTTACCTGATTTGGCTGCAGAAACAACTATCAAACGTTGTAAGGCACAGTTTGCCCAGTATGGTCAACCTGATACAGTAATCACCGATAATAGGCCCCAGTTTGCTTGTTTTCAATTCAGATGCTTTGCTGCAGCATGGGAATTTTTACATTGCACATCCTCCCCACGACACCCAAAGGCTAATGGCAAGGCTGAAGCAGCCATGAAAATAGCAAAGAATCTCATCAAAAATGCACTGCGTGACGGCACTGACGCCTGGAAGGCCATACTCCAGTGGCGTAACACACCAACTGAAACAATGGACAATAGCCCAGCACAGCGCCTAATGTCCAGGCACTTGAAGACTGCCCTTCCAGTCGCCAATGCATTGTTAGAGCCCAGTGTTGTGACAAGTGTTGTGGAGAAACTACGTCAGAGAAAACAAATAGCAAAGCTTACTTATGATCGCTGTGCAAAAGATCTCCCAGAGCTTTCAGTGGGGGAAGCAATTCGGATGAAGCCGCCACCAGGTGATCAAACAGACATCTGGAAGCTGGGATCCTGTGTGCAGAAGGTAGCCCCGAGATCCTACTTAGTAGGAGTAGATGGCGCACTGTGTATCGTCGGAATAGAGTGGACTTGAGGCCAGCAGAGTCCTCTATGCAAAATTCAGATTTTAAGTCTGGGACTTCGGCAACTTTCAGTCAATCGGAAGGAAATGGCAAGGCAGAGGAACACAAGGAGGAGGAGTGGTCATCTTGTGCAATAGTAACAACACCTCCTCTTCAGGACTCCTGTGCTGACGCTAGTGATGCCACCCCTGCACAACATACCACCGTCATTTTACGCTTTGATCGGGTGTCCAGGCCTCCCAACAGACTCAATTTGTGATATACCTCCCCTGCCCCCCTTGTTCTTGCAGTTATTTCTCAGCCATTTGTTTCTACTTGTATGTTATTGTTGCTATTACATTGATTGTTAAAAAAAAAAAAAGTATATGTATGTACATATGTATATAGACATAGACGTTCTGTGTTTATATTTAAGAAACTGTGCTACTTACTATAGGTCTATTATGAAAAAAACAAAAACAAAATAGTTTTACTTGGTGTCAATGGTAATTCTAGTAATATATTTGATGGCTAATTTCATTCAGAAAGGAAAGATGTTAAGGGATGTTAGTTAGCAGGCTGGCGCAGCACATGATGAGGTCATCAGTGTGAGTCAGCATCGGCTTGCTTTGGTGTGTATTCTTACAGCAGTTTACAACACAACCAGCTTTGAACTGATTGCTCGACTACTGTCATTATTAACGTGTGAAACATACCTTGTACTTGCACTTGGGCCTGACGCCTGTCTTGACTTGGGTGTAGTTTTAGATTTCTTTTCCGTTTGTTTCTGACCCACTTGCTTGTTACTCATGTTTATATACTGTAGTAGAGACTCTTTTGGTTAGGTAAATACTGGATACCTCGGGATAATAAGAAATTAGAGAAAAAATAAAGCTGCTGCAACGGAGCTCTGCTTCAGATGTCCATCTCCCGTAACGGACGAGACCAAATTAGAACAGCTTTAATTTCTTACCTTTAAACACTGAGGTTTCAAATCATAGAGAGGAACGAGTGACTAATCCATACCCTGAACTGACCCAAATTTCTTTGCCAGTTGCATTAAGTATGTGGCAAGAATTCCCATACACTTGTCTGATACTTTTCCAAGAAAGTTGACAAAAAATTTTAGACCATTTGAGCAAGTGACTATGGCATAGTGCTACAGTGGCTGGCACTGTTGGCTTATGGATCCAGTGCCCACAATTCAAATCTTGTCTCCAGATTTTACTGTATGGAGTTTCATGCTCTACTTACTGAATATGTGTGTGTGTATTTTTCCTTTAGGTAGGTCTCAAATCACAAAGAGACATACTGTATAAGTTAGGTTAATTGGTGACTCTGAACTGACCCCGTGAGAATGCATATGTGGACTGATGCCCCATCCAGGCATAGCTGCCAGGACAGGCTCCAGGTATCTGCAACCCAGAATTGAACCAAACTGGTTCATTATGTTATACAGAAGGGGAGAGATGGAGTAAGTGACCTTGTGATGAAAATATTTTTATGACACCATTCAAACTCATTCTCTAAGCTAAACAGAAAATGGAGGAGGGAAAGTAAGGGAAGTAGGGGCCAATAAATGTTCACTGCACTCATCAGGATGTTTATACTTCTGAAAACATCAGAGTAGCCATGATATTTATAGCAACAGCAAAGGGCTTCGGGGTGCTGCAGAATGACACTTAATTTGCATTTACAAAATTCTCTAATGAACATTTCAAAGTGCTCTGCAATTATTGTCAAAGGCTGGCCAGTGTCCTTTTCAAAGCCACTGTCTCTGACAGCAGGAGAACAGGAGTGCCTGTAAAAAGCCTGAGCCCATGTACAAAAATATTATCTGCAAATATTACACATGTTGAAAGACACAATAACAGTGTTAAAGATAAAGTTGTTAACCATATAATTCTGAAATATTTTTTAAAAATAAAGAAATGATTATTTGCTTATCATTTAAGTAAATAAATGGTAGTCTTCAGTTGGGCCTTTTTTTCCAATAAATGGCATATACTATACAGTAAGGTCTAGTATTTACTATTTAAAATGAAAATACTTACCAACATAGAATTATGTTTTTTTTGACGACTTTTAATTGAACAACTGATTTCCAGCGTTGATTGTTTTTTATTTTCTAGATAGTATATCATGCAATATCTGCTGTTCTTGTTGCTCCAAAGAACCTAGCAGTTACAGAAGAGCTCAACTGAGGATGACTAAATGCATGGGGCCGATACAGTTGTTTCATGCACTTGGTAGCTGAAATACATGTTCACTCAATATCTGATAAAAAAAAATAATAATAATAAAATTTACAAGCCATCAGTCGGTGTTAATACATCACTTAGAAACCACCTTAATCTCTTTTTGTTGTTGTTTAGAGCTGAGCATGATATCATTGGAGACATGAGGTGGGAATCAACCCTACTAAATGTAGTGCAATATGTGAAGACTCTGCTACATTCAAAGTAGATTTTTGGGGGGAGTTGGGGGGATACACATACCTCAAACCACACTCACTATGAAAAAGCCAAAAAAAAAGCTAATGCACATGTCTCTGGAATATGATAAGAAAACTGGAATATCTAGACATTGAAAGCATATGCAAACTCTTCAAAGATACTCTCCAAACTATTAGTTAGTAGTTACGGTATCATTTTGACCAGCTAAAACATTAAAATGTGTTTATTGAAAATTAACGAGAAAGCAGGGTGCTGAAGATGTTAATGCTTCTGGCTAACAGCTCCAGGCATGAATCCTGGCAGGGACACCAACTGTAAAGTTTCTCATGTTTACGCTGATTTTTTTACAAATACTTTGGCTTTTGGCTACTTCGACCGTGTCCCTCGGGGAATCCTGTCGGGGGTACTCCGAGAGTATGGGGTACCGGACCCCCTGATAAGGGCTGTTCGGTCCCTGTATGATCGGTGCCAGAGCTTGGTCCACATTGCCAGCAGTAAGTCGAACCCGTTTCCAGTGAGAGTTGGACTCCGCCAGGGCTGCCCTTTGTCACCGATTCAGTTCATAACTTTTATGGACAGAATTTCTAGGCGCAGCCAGGGCGTTGAGGGGGTCCAGTTTGGTGGAATCAGGATTGGGTCACTGCTTTTTGCAGATGATGTTGTCCTGTTTGCTTCATCAGGCTGTGATCTTCAGCTCTCTCTGGATCGGTTCGCAGCCGAGTGTGAAGCGGCTGGGATGAGAATCAGCACCTCCAAATCTGAGACCATGGTCCTCAGCCGGAAAAGGGTGGAGTGCCCTCTCAGTGTTGGTAGCGAGATCTTGCCCCAAGTGGAGGAGTTCAAGTATCTCGGGATCTTGTTCACGAGTGAGGGAAGAATGGAGCGTGAGATCGACAGGCGGATCGGTGCGGCATCCTCAGTAATGCGGGCTCTGCATCGGTCTGTTGTAGTGAAAAAGGAGCTGAGCCGCAAGGCAAAGCTCTCAATTTACCAGTCGATCTATGTTCCTACCCTCACCTATGGTCATGAGCTATGGGTAGTGACCGAAAGAACGAGATCGTGAATACAAGCGGCTGAAATGAGTTTCCTCCGCAGGGTGTCTGGGCTTTCCCTTAAAGATAGGGTGAGAAGCTCAGAGGGGCTCAGAGTAGAGCCGCTGCTCCTCCGCATCGAGAGGAGTCAGATGAGGTGGCTCAGGCATCTGTTCAGGATGCCTCCTGGATGCCTCCCTGGTGAGGTGTTCCGGGGACGTCTAACCAGGAGGAGGCCCCGGGGAAGACCCAGGACACACTGGAGGGACAATGTCTCTCGGCTGGCCTGGGAACGCCTTGGGATTCCCCCAGAAGAGCTAGAAGAAGTTGCCGGTGAGAGGGAAGTCTAGGCATCTCTGCTCAAGCTGCTGCCCCCGCGACCCGACCTCGGATAAGCGGAAGAGGATGGATGGATAGATACTTTGGCTTTTCACCAACTGGGCAAAGACAAAAAGGGTAGGTGGACTGGTAGGTCTAAACTACCCCAGTATGAGAGATGGTCAGTTGAATCTAGTTTTTCCAGTACAAGAGCTGAAACTCTGAACAATAAATGGATGGATGTAAAAATATATATGACTGCACAGAATGTGATTTACTGTAGTTATGGAAGGAGGTAAGCATCCTGTAATCCCCTGTGCCAGAAGTCTCTCTCACAAGTAGTTTTAATCTTGCTCTTCATGTAGCACATTAACAGCATCATGCTTTTCATGACAGCATAAAACCATCGTCTAGCTGGAATTTACT
This sequence comes from Erpetoichthys calabaricus, assembly GCF_900747795.2. Lineage (NCBI taxonomy): Eukaryota > Metazoa > Chordata > Cladistia > Polypteriformes > Polypteridae > Erpetoichthys > Erpetoichthys calabaricus. The sequence continues at coordinate 71,882,779 of NC_041405.2, forward strand.
TTTGAATAAAGCATCTCATGTAACTTCATCTGATTAAATTTGAAAGATATATGACTGCTGAATAAATATTTCAGTGTCACATATTCATTGAAATGGCTGTGGAAAATGTTCAAAATCCAAGACTGAAATGCTAATGGTTGTAAATGTGAATCTAGTTTAACAGTAAAATGTCTAATAACCAGTGAATTTTTGAGTGAATAAAAATATTCCACTCACTCTCAGTCAAATTGAGTGTGAGTATCTTCTGTTGTGCTTTGATCCATACCTAAGCTAACCATTTAGAGATGCATTTCCAAAAGACACCGAGGATATAAACCCTTTGCAATCCAGAATACTTTTATAAGTCACTGTCCAGATTAAAGTCATTTGTCACACAACTGCTTGAAGGTGACAATGAAAACTACTGGTCATGCAGTGCTGTCAGGCTTGTATATGAATAGAACTACAAGAGCTGATGTTTTATTATTTTAAAAACATTTTGTACGATGAGTGGGTCCTGCTCTACTGTATTTGGTATTCAAATCAGAAATTTCTGAGCAAGGGTTCTTAAATTAACATCCATTAGGCAGATCTAGTGGAAGGAATGCTACTGAAAAAAATATTGTTCTATCCAAGGAACTCAAGGGAGAGGTCCAATGATCTACCCATCTTCTGCAGGCACCAACCCTGGGTTAATCATAGGTCACACTCACTGACATTCCAACAGTCACTCAGACAGGGCCTATTTACTGTAGAATCACTGACAAAAACCCACAATGTGCCATCAAACTGTTTCAAAGAATCATCAAGGTTTGAATTTAATATTTGTTAATTAGAATATTTTATTTATCAAATAATTATTTTTACCCCATGTTGAAAAAAGTAAAGAAGGTCAGGGATACACAGCATTTTAACTTGTGTAGCTTACACAGGCCCCAAAAAATAAATAATTAGATAGGCCTTTTCTTCTATTCACCTGAAAACGTAATATGGCAGTCAATATACTGCACCATATATTGCATCCTATAACAAAGCAAAGACCCCACACTATGCCAAAGCATTAGGGCTCTTTCAGTCATAAACACGAACACAAACATATGTCCTTGGTTTCTTGTTACAAAAAGTTGTTCATATAAATAATCTATCCAGACCAAACTGGTTTTATTTGCTTCCAGCTATCTTCAGACAACATTAGGAGTTTTTGCATGTTATTTACTATGTTTCACCTCTTGGTAGCCCTGCAGCACTCCTTTCGCACATTGCTGAGTAAGCTTTGAGTCGTATGAACCGGCCTTTCTCATAGCAGGTGATGGAAAAAATGAGAGTCATTGTTGGATGTATAAACTTAGTTAAGATATTATATTAATTTCCTATACCAGACATTCTGAATAAGTCCAAAATCTGTCTTTCTATCTTTTCTCAAAACAGGAGATAGCCAAGGCTGCCCCCTTTCTCTTCTCCTTTTTCATCTACCCCTTGAACCATTGGCTATGGCAATCTGAATGTGTCACTTGCTAACCCCCATATCAAGTTATAATTCTTCTTATGACATTTCTCCTATGTAGATAATCTTCTCCTTTCCACTTGTAATGTTTCTTCTGACATTCCCTTTATTCTAGAAAAGTTTAAAACTGCCTATACCATTGACTGGACCTCATCCTCTTGCTTGCAGCTTAATGAGAAATTTATGTGGACCCCATTACACCCATCCATGCTCATTATTAAGATTATTAGATATCCTCTAGTGGGGCAGCCTTCCCTAATTATCATCACATATTTGAGGAGGCTGACTTTCTAATGTTTCCTAATTTTTCTATTTATTTATTTCTAATCACACTAGGCCATTACTAAAATGACAGTAGTCCTCCACATTAGTTTGGTAAGCTTCATGATTGTGCCTCACCTTGTAAATATTGGTAAATATTGATCACAGGTCCAGTCCCTTGCTTATACATTTCTATAGAATAGTAAAAGGCTCACCTTAAATGCACAATGCTAATTCATAGTAGGCTGAATGGAGGGGACATCTCTACCAGATTTATTGTACTTCTTGAATAACCTCATCCTTTCAACCTTCTTCCTGGCTTCACATTGTAGTATTAAACATTTCTTATGCATATCATTTGGTGTATTTAAGTTTTTTTTACCTAAGGATTCCAATTTTGCATATTATTCATAATTTTGACTTGAAAAAGTTTGTTTCATCGTCTTGTTTACGTGACATCATCTGAAAGTGTCATGTTACTTCACTTTTTGTGTTGATGATATCAAAGATGTATCAATATAAAAGCACAAAGAAGATGTAATAAGTTATCCTTTGGTTGATATTCTATGTCTCAAATCTTAGTACAGTTAGCCTATTTTCAAAATTGATCTTAGTGTTAGGTTTGTTTTGGTTTTTGACTTCAATTTTCTCTTTGACTCTTGATTTACATCTTGCACTTTCACTTTAGGTTGCCCAATTACTTTCAATCTCATGGTTATGATCCCTTTCTGTCTCTGAATGTGATTTTATATAAGAAATCATCTCCTGGGGCCTAATGTATAAACGGTGTGTACACATGTTACACATGAAGCATGCACTGGTATAGCACGTTGCCACACCCACTACATGACAAAAAAGCTTGGGATCCTGGTTGGCAACCCCCCAGGCAGACTCGCAGTCCACTTCCACTCCCACACATACCCCCCAGAAATGATCATCTATCTGCTGCGGCCAGGTGTTCTGTGGGCAACCCCTCGGCCTGGTACAGCCGCTCAGGTCCTCAACAATTATGAATCGCACCACATGGCCATAGTGTTGTAACTGTCAATCTCTCACAATGCAGGTAATGTGCCTCATTTTGGACTCCGTGATCAACTGCTTGTTTGACACAAAGTCAAACCAGCGGTACCCAAGGATTATCCAAAGAGACACAGTACTGAAGGAGTCCAGTCTTCATCTCAGATCACTGGATGGCATCCATATCTCGCAACCATATAGGAAAACAGAAAGCACAAGGACTCTAAAGAATTGGTCCTTTTGCAGAGATATTGGAAGCACCACGCACCCCTTTTTCCAACAACCTCATGGCCAATCCCCCCAAACCACCATGCTCTCCCATTCCGTCTACTGACTTCATAGGAAGAGTCACTAGAGATATGAATGTCACTGCTGAGGTAAGTAAACCTCTTGACAGACAGACAGACAGACAGACTACTGATGGCTGTGCCGAAAAGGTCATTAAAGGCCTGGATCTTGGTTTTTATCCAGGACTTTTTCTTCACCAACAGATGCTCCAGAGCTGTTGGACCCCACGATCCTGCACAGCACTTAGTCCATGCAAGCATTGAACAGAGTAGGAGCAAAGACACACAAAACTAAACTTGGCGTAAAACTGCACACATTTTCATGGCAGCCTCACACCATACATACGCACCTTTCTGCTCAGTTTTATAAATGGGCAGCACCCAGCATCAAAGCAGTGCTACTGTTTTTGTGCTGTTTCCCTTTCTATTTCATATTCACATCTATGATGCGGCTTTATCAAATGCACCGAAATTAATTGCATATCATTTACAAATTTAAGACACTTGATAATAATCAATCTATAACAAAACAATGGTGCATGGAATGACCAAACTATTCCAACTACCATGGATGATTTAGTGTTGTTAGAAGACAATTAGAAGAGTACATATTTACAGATCATACTGACTTCTTGTTCCATGATGATGACTGGCTTATAAGTCATTTTAGATTTCTAAGAGCTATCAATTTTATGATGAAATGCATTAAAGTAGGGGCGGCACAGTGGCACAGCAGGTAGCGCTGCTGCCTCGCAGTTAGGAGACCCAGGTTCACTTCCTGGGTCCTCCCTGCGTGGAGTTTGCATGTTCTCCCTGTGTCTGTGTGGGTTTCCTCCGGGTACTCCGGTTTCCTCCCACAGTCCAAAGACATGCAGGTTAGGTTGCTTGGTGTGTGTGTGTGCCCTGCAGTGGGCTGGCACCCTGCTCGGGGTTTGTTTCCTGCCTTGTGCCCTATGTTGACTGGGATTGGCTCCAGCAGACCCCCGTGACCCTGTAGTTAGGATATAGCGGGTTGGATAATGGATGGATGCATGCATTAAAGTATGTATATTACCTTTTACAGATAAACTGTTAATTTAAAGGGCGGCACAGTGGCGCAGTGGTAGCACTGCTGCCTCGCAGTTAGGAGACCCGGGTTCACTTCCCGGGTCCTCCCTGCGTGGAGTTTGCATGTTCTCCCCGTGTCTGTGTGGGTTTCCTCCAACAGTCCAAAGACATGCAGGTTAGGTGGATTGGCGATTCTAAATTGGCCCTAGTGTGTGCTTGGTGTGTGTTTGTGTGTGTCCTGCGGTGGGATGGCACCCTGGCCAGGATTGGTTCCTGACTCGTGCCCTGTGTTGGCTGGGATTGGCTCCGGCAGACCCCCATGACCCTGTGTTCGGATTCAGCGGGTTAGAAAATGGATGGATGTATGTTAATTTAAACTTCTTTTAAATAATGTATACTGTTAATAATTAAAAATATGGGGGCATGGTAGTGGGGCAAAAGCACTGCTGCCATGCAGTAAGCGGGTCAAGTCCAGAGTATACCCTGTCTGGAGTTTGTATGTTTTTCTTATGGGTTTCCTCTGCGTGCTTCAGTTTCCTTTCAACAGCATGCAAAGGGGATTTGGTGATGCTAAACTGACGCTACTAGTATATGTGTGTGCTCATATTCACCCTGCAATGAGCTTTTCCCTGTCCTGGGATTGTTCCTGCCCAGCTAGGATTGGCACAACCCTGGATGGATGGATAGAATAATTGAAAAATCTTCATTATGCCTGTTTAATGTTCCTCACAGGTTTTGAACAAATGGCATTTTAAGCTCAAAGTTTTCTTACAGATGCTTATTGTGTGGCGATTGGTTACATAGAGAAAGAAAATGGAAGGACAAGAACTGGAGGGTGATACATTTGACAGAGACAGTACTGCTGCAATAAAGAAACCCGATCCAGAAGGACTATTCCTTATTCATACTTTTTCTTTTACCTTTTAAGCCAAAAACTTCTAAATACAAATTATTTCTCCCTTACTTACTGTAAATACTTCTCTTTTTTATCTGTAAACCCTTCTTCTATAACATCACTTTGGCTCAAGGACCATGTCCTTCAACTTCTCATTTCTATGGTAAACAATATTTAGGAAGTTCAGAAATTGTTGTTGAAATCGCCAAAATGAGTAAACTAAATTAAAATTTCTTGATAGGGTCTAACCTACTCCCTGCATGAGCCATTTGACAGTTCTAGTCATTTTTGTCCCTTGGGACTATTCCTTCATACATTGTGGCTTTGTATCCATTTTTGTCTACTTTATAAACCCTAAATATCCCACTGTTTGTCCTATTTTCTTTCTGTTGTATTGTTTTATATCTGTCATTTCTGTGTCTTACCTCACACCAGCAGAAACTTTTCTGTCTAGGCAGTGCTTTTGCTACGGACTAGAAAGCCCAATCTACTCATGACTGATAACTTGTTATCTCTATTTAACCATCTGCTACATATGGAGTTACTGTGTGTCAGGTCAACAGAGTATCCTTTAAGGCCATCAAGGATATGACCACCTCTGTTCAGTGACTCAAATCCTGGTTGTCTACAGTTCTTTGCTGCTGCTTTTTCTGCTTCCTCTGCTCTGCGTTGTCCTTTGAGACTTTCTCATTTCCTGGAATAAATACTGCAGGCACACTGGTGCTCCTTCTCTCTGGTTATCCTTAACAGGAGGGAGTTGTGGAGGGGTTGTTAGAGGTTAGGGTAGGCATCAGTAGGATTGTTTTTCCTGTATTTGACTGTTTTGCTCATGCTTCAATTTGTTATGGTTGTTAACTGTTCAATAAAAATAATCATATAAATGTAGCAATATATTTTATAAGTTTGCTAAATAAAAAAAGCACACTGTGTTGTACATGCTATGCAATTCTGTGACATCTTTGGAGAATGAAGAGGGAAGCATTTGAGATAATACTTTAACCACTAATGAAAAAATATAAGGATATATGAGGATTTCTGATCTCACAGCTCCCTATACTTTGGCCAACAACATGGTACTCATAATTTCAAGCAATGAACCTTAAAAAAGAGGTTAACTTATATGACTGAATTCTTGTGAACATCCATTTTCTGTCAATAAATTATACCTTTTCGCTTTTCCTTTAATTAAATTTTACAAACAGCATTTCAGGCTGTCCCTTAAACTCTTTTTTGAAATCAAACATTCTTAAGTGTGTCTGATGCATTTATAAACTGAAGTTCTTTGGGTATTTTAAAACAATTAAATAATCTTTTTACTTCAGAAACAGGAAACAACCAGCATAAAAGTGCAGATCACTCCTCACTTCAATCTCCAAAAGTAGCAAATGGCTAAAATAGCTGGGCTGGAAAACTTCACATCTAGACGTTACAGCAAGTGACTTGATAATTCAAACATGATGAAGTGTCATCATTTATGGACAGAGTGGTAAATCACTGGTGGCAGAAAAATGAAGTGGCACTACAACATTGTGCTTGCATTTCCAGCAACTTGGAGTGTTGAAAAATGAACATCATTTTTGTCAGTTTATATTTTACTTCCAAATCTTTTGATGATTTTGTTTATAACAGTATGTAGCTGTCATAAATTCATAAAACTAACCAACAAAAGCTTAATAATCATTAGATTAACATTGCCTATTAAGCAGTTAACTAAACAAGGTAAATAATATCAGTGGATGGTTAAAATTAAACGAGTAAGTATAATATGATATGTTCACCAGTAATATTTAATATGTTTACTAGGGCTTGCAGACTCTATTAAAGTTCAGTTTAAAAGATCATGATACTTTACAATTGTGCATATACTTTTTTTACGCTTCGCGTTTATGTGGGTTACACATTGAGTCAGAAGTGAGAACTGAATTGACAACATTGAGGTTTAAGGCCCGTTATATTACTAAATACCCCACTACATAATATAAGAGGTGTCACTAATCTCTTATGTCACTGGAGAGTGGTAACATGCTGCTTTTTGGACAACATGCAAGTAATAATTTCATTGTACTATGTACACATAGCAATACTATTTCTACTGTTACTAGATTTTTGTGGGCTAAAGAAAGGGGCAGCGACAAGGACCAGATGTCCTACTGCTCTGTCTGTCCTCTTAACAGTCAAAATCAGTCGTTTGTTTCATGCACCCTACAAAAGGTGCCCCCAGCATTGTTTTACAGGTGGTGCTAATGACCAAGGTTGCAGAATATGTCTAAAAGAAGCAGGGAAAACGAGATGAATGTGAGCAACTTATGGGGAAAAAGTAGGGTTTCTAAAGTGCTCCCAGGAATGTGCCATCCTTTAATGAGGAGTATCTAGGAAACAAAGTTAGCTGTAAATGAAGAGAAACACAATGGAAGCAAAAGCATCTGCAAAATTGAGTGAAATGGGCTGATATCAAAGGATGTCTGACCAGCATGTTCTGTTGCTGGATGATGGTATTGTAATATGTTTTGCCTTGCATGTTTTCAACATTACTTAGCTATTCACATTCTTTCAAGGTGAAGGTTTTTTACAAGACAACTAAGTCTTCTTCCTTTGTTAGCAGCCTTCAGACTGTTTTTATTTTATTATTTTCCATTATGTGTGGCTTACAGTATATGTTTTTAATTTTGTTCACAGCACATGTTCACACACTATTTTCACTTTTAATGCTGCTAGGCTACATTAGAATGTTTTCTACCAATCTACTGCATTTCTAACCTTTTTCCTCTTTGTTGATGTGTCTTTCATCTTCAACTTTACCAATCACTTCTCAATGTTAATATATATTTGTGAAAACAGAGCTATTTTAAGTTTAATCTTTCTTCTTTTTTTTCCTTATTGAATCATTGTTGGCACACATCTATCGAATTATATACATTTAATATGTTTAAACTGTTGCTTCTTTTTCTTTTCTGGTAATTTTATAAATATAACTCTGTATCGTGCATTTTTTCAGCATTAGTTGTGCTTATTTTACTCTAAATTATATATAGTATACTACAGTATATACAGCACATTACAGTTTAGTTACCCCGACATGTTTGACTTTTTTCCAGTTCCAGTTGTATTTCTTAATATACCAGTGGATATTGACATCTCTGGCCTACCCTGCTTTTGAACTGAGCAGCTAAGCCACCTATAGCACAGTACATTGCAAAGCTCTCCATTGATCACAGCCCTGCCTTCATAACTATTGTTCCATATAAGCTGATCTTGACATTTAAAAATCTGGACTTGGATACACTAATTCATTTTGAAATTACATAGTGGATGTTTTATCAAGCCAAAGGTGTTAAATTTAGATATGAAAGCTTCCTAACATAGATTTTAAGCATAAAAGCCCTTCAAAGCTGTTGACTAAGCCCAGAAAACTTAGACTTTACTTAAGGCAGGAGAGCCAGTTATAGTAACATCCACATCAGCTTCCGATGACAAAATGGCTAATGATTTGGCAGCTATCACAGCAACAGAGATTCCAACAACCTGCCACAGAAGAGCAACAAGGGTATAAAAAAAAGTCCTTGTGGACATCAGGCAACTCACTGAAAGCTACACTATTGTGGATACTATTAACTCTTTCTGATTTTCATGTTTCAGATCTCCGTTATGAACTACAGGAGCTTTGACCCTGCAGATTGAGGTCACAAAAGTACAACAGTATCTGAGGATATGGAGGATGAACTCGTATCAGAACTGTTCTGATTGATGATATCAACATTATCGCAACCACACAAGACTAACAAGCTATATAAAGGCCTGTAAAATGTGTTGAAGAACTAAGCCCCTTATCAAGAATTGTGGTGATTTTTGCCAACCATCACTGTATGGCACCATGTGCCATAATAAGGAATTCCAAATATTATAGCATAATCTATTCTTGCTTCTCAATATGTGCAATAAGTTGGACATATTGAGAAGCAGCATCATCAAAGCTCAGCAGTTTTAAAAACAATTTTTGCTGCCAGAGGACACATGAAATGAAGGGCAGGGGCTGTTTGGTTAAATGACCATTAGTCATTAAGTCTGGCCTCTCAAATTGCATATTTTTAGCAATACATATTACCCATTTGTGTATAATGCTAAATGTTATATTACCATCTACCAGAGGCCAGTCTACCTGAGACAGTTAAATAATTACAAAATCAGTGAGCATTTACTACAACTCTGTTATTTTAAATGAAATGCTCTGACTGTCTCCAGCATGTCTTGGTTATTGTGAATGCTTTGAATTTCTCCATTCAATATAATGACAATATGCAGCTAGAAATATTGTGCACTGCTTCCAAAATTATTGATTACCACTCAATTCACTCTCCTCTTCCTACCTGATCGTTTTATCATTATGATATCATCCACTGCTGTTTCATTGCCTATTTGTCTGACTAAGGCCATATTGTTTATGACAAGGATGCTGTTATTGGTTACATGGTCGAGTGGTGTAGTGGTGCATTGCATTATTATGAAAGCTTCATTAATGACAGAAGCACTCTACACCTAAAATCCTACCAACAGGACACTAAAATTTCAAAATAAGTCTTCATTAGTATAATTTAGAGGCAAATCAGCAAGTTAAACTTAAGGACCTTTCAGCTTTGTTATTTTAACTTTGCTTCTAGTGAGCAAATCTAGTTCTGTGTTTCTTGCCACTCTGACCCCTATTCATCTTTTGACTTAGTGGTATTAACAATTTATTTCTTTTATCTCCTGGCCAATCTCTCTTCTCATTTCCCTTTCTGGGAGCTTGTCCACTGGAGGTGTTCAAAACAATATTTAAGTTATATGGTAGCTGCAGAAATGTGAATGTGGTTTGAGTAAAGAAAATAAAAATAATCCAGAACAATGCAAGAAATTTTAGGTGTTCTGACTCAGGCTTAGTCACCCAGGTGTGTATTTAAGCAGGGTTGTTGTTTGATATAATAATAATAATATTTATTTACTGAGTTTCTATCTGTCTATCTATCTAATACTGTGGTGTTTAACATGATGTTCATAGGCTAGACCATGGCTGGATCCATCACAGCTATGATTACATCTGAGCCTCCCAATATTTCACATCTAAATAGCAATGTTTTTCTGCAGATGGATGATGATACAGCCTGACAAAGCATTCTAAATGGCCTGTTACATAGGATGATTCTGCATCTATTTGTCCCAGCACCCCAGGTGCATGCTGCACACCCTCTTATATCACCTATGCCATGGGCTGACCATAAGTTAGGGTGTTCTTTGTATTGGTCATCATGTCCACTTAACTCTAAAATCTTACACTAAACAAAACTCTGGCAGTAAATGCTTACCTGTTCTCAATGCTGTGACTTTCTTTCTTTTTTAAACAGAACAATGATTATCCCTAGTTAATTTCCAACAGATGGAACAAAAATAAAAAAGAGGGGGAGGATGACTCACTTTCATATTTGGTGAGTGGGAAGGCATCCCCTCAAAAACTCCCAAATGAGTTCCATCTATCTCTCTGCTTACATTAATTTGAAACTTTGTGTATACTGAATATAAAGAACTGATGGGTTTAAATTAAATACTTAAAGAAGAAAAATGTTTTTTTTATTTCCACCGACAAATTTCTGCATGTAAGAGTGAATTTAAGTGAATCCAATTAAGCGCATGATCTTTACAAATAGAAGCTGTTTGTACAATTGCCAACTTTTAATTTCAGGAGACTGTGCAGTACTGACATAACAATATATCTTATCCATTCTCTCACTGGGAAAAGAAATGATTAAACTTTATTTTCAGTACCTCATAAAACCACATTAATGCGTCCAAAAGAATTGCTAAAAGTATGACGCCCAAAAGACCACAGAGGATAAATAAATAAATAAATAAATAAATTGAAGCACTTGAATTATTTATCATATCTCCAGCCTGCTTCTCCTTCTAACATTTGCACATTAATTTTCCTGCTGTATATATTCACTAATAGACAGAAACTTCACTTGCTTTTCTAAAAAAATCTGTTTTTTTCTTCTGAGGCTACACTTTGAAGTGATGGAAGACTGTATAGGCAATTTTTGAAATTGTGACAAGAAATCCGCCGCAGGTCCTCTGCAGAATGCCGGTGGCTAATATAAGCTAGTTTATGCAACATGATGTTGACAGTTATTGTCAGAGGTCTGCAGACTGAGAAAAAGTATCTGATATAGCAAATGATTTCATAAAGACATGCAGTTGTAGGCACTGATTTGAACAATTCCAAGCTAAGCGGGCCTATATTTTACTGGTACTGCTAAGGAAGCTCCATGGCCTGTAATACCATGAAGATTTACCCTTTGACTCCCATTACATGGGATTTGGAGCTTTGCATCAATATTATTTACAAAGGAACTTGGCAAATGACATCTAAACAGATGCAATTCTTACAGTCAGTAGACCTTTGTGTGGATGAATAATATGAAAATAAAGAAGTATGAAAAAGCAAAGATGGTGCAAGCTCACTTTCCCATACTGCATATCTTTGCTCTATCTGGTTCATCTCTATGGTAGACGTGCTAGGAGGCCAGAGCACAAAAATAAAATGGATTTTAAAATGTTATACAGTACATATATAATGGAAAAGGTGTTGATAAGTACTGCGGTGGGTTGGCACCCTGCCCAGGATTGTTTCCTGCCTTGTGCCCTGTGTTGGCTGGGATTGGCTCCAGCAGACCCCCGTGACCCTGTGTTCGGATTCAGCGGGTTGGAAAATGGATGGATGGATGGATGTTGATAAGTAACATTACTGAGCATTTCTAAACTAAACTTATTTCTATCTATCTATCTATCTATCTATCTATCTATCTATCTATCTATCTATCTATCTATCTATCTATCTATCTATCTATCTATCTATCTATCTATCTATCTATCTATCTATCTATCTATCTATCTATCTATCTATCTATCTATCTCACAGGTGGTGCAGTGGTAGTGCTGCTGCTTTGCAGTAAGGAGACTGTGGAAGATTGTGGGTTCGCTTCCTGGTTCCTCCCTGTGTGCATAGCGCTTTGAGTACTGAGAAAAGCGCTATATAAATGTAATTAATTATTATTATTATCTATCTATCTATAGGAATAAAGACCTTCTATATTCTGAAACAACATTACAGGCAGAACTGCAAAGGTGTTTCTGCAGGGACATAAAGCACAAATCTTCCAGTTTAGCCTTCACCACACACTCAGACCTTTAAGGTTAGCATTTCTCAAATACACATCAGGTAACATGGGCTATGGAACGTATAGCCCTCCTTGAATTACAACAGATGGTCGTGATCAGAGGCTTTGTAAAGCCAATAAGCATGTGATAATATAAATTTATACCTTTTTCCTAATTTGACTGCCTTTTCGTTAGTGACTGGTTGGTGCAACTCAAAAGCCCAAGGGAAAAATGTTATAAAAGCATCTTTTTGTGGTTTATGGTAATACATAAAGTATAGTCACAATAAAAGAAAGTCATTCTTGCATAAAAATATAAATACATATTAAAATGAATTCTGCTGGAAAGAAAAAAAGAAAAAAAAATGAAGCTAGCAGTGTTTTTGAAATGCTCAGTGGTGACGCATGGGTTTGTCTTTAAATGCTGCTGCAATATTCAGTTGGGTACATGAGAAGAGATTATTTGTCCCATAGCCGCAGTTAGACTACTTTTTAAGTTTCTTGCTGTTAAAGGCTTTAGCAAAAAAAAAAAAAAAAACTTGTTAGTATATTATTCAGAAAAACATTAATGGACATTTTATAAACATTTTATTAAACTTGTGACCTGTAAATTACTTTAGGGAAAAGCAACGGCTATATGCCTAATACTGACTTTTTGCTCTATCAGGCAATGTATAAGTAAGCATCAATTCTGCTAACTGTATGACCACGTGGCAATTTAAATACATTGTAAAACAGTGTTTAGCAGAGCTGGGGCATTCAAGCAGCACCATTGCTGCCTGCTCCCTTAAAGAGATAGCACGACACTATGCATTCTTACTTGGGATGTCTAGTAGACAGGAGGTTTGGACATTCTTTGCCTTACGCCTAAAACTCCAGCCTGTTTTTAGACAAAGATTCAAGCATCGTGACAAGATAAAGAGTTACCTGCCCTCTAGCATACAGGTACAAAATGGCATTATTATTTTACACTTTATTGATTTGCACCTTTCAAAATGCTCAAGGTAACATTTAAAAGCATAGAACAACATGCCAAATATTAAACACTATTAAATACCATATAACAGTCTAGAAATATGATAGAAATAAGAGGAAAATGTCTAACACATAGTAAAGACTATTTAAAAATATATGCTTTAAGTTGTTCTTTAACAATAAAATTAGACTCAGAAGACCAAATATGTAAGGACCATGAGAGTCAAAGCTTGGGTGCAGCATACAGTAGCTAAAAACTCACTCTTTGATTGTGGAAAGTCTTAAACAGGAGACAACAAGAAAATCTTCATCTGCATCAGAGAAACAAGGCGAGCAAAAACTTATATGATCCTATGGAAAATTCAAAAAGGTAGGGAGGGCTTTGAAAGTAAGTAACAGGATCTTGTAACTGATCCAATATTTAACTGATAACCAAAGAGCTTTGTATAGAGCAGGTGAGACGACTTCGTAGATTTTAGTACAGCATAACCAAATAAATGGCTGCTACATTCTGAATCAACTGAAGACTATTTAGCACCTTGTTAGGAATATAAAGCAAAAAGACATTGTAATAATCAAATTTTGAAATAATGAATGCAAGAATCAATATCTCAGTTGAAGCATAAGGTTAGGTAAATGTCTCCAAGAAATGTTATGAAGATACTATTAAGAAACCTGAAGAGTAGAATTAAAATGTGATTCAAAAGAATGAGAATTGTCCAAGGTAACATCAAAACGTTTAACCTGAGCATAAAGTGGTATTGGAGAACCATTAATACAGGCACTGACTTTATCAGGTTTTAAAGGTTTATTGCAGGGGTGGGTAATGTCGGTCCTGGAGAGCCACAGTGGCTGCAGGTTTTTGTTCCAACCCAGTTTCTTAATGAGAAGTCAATTAAGGCTGATGAAGCCCTTATTGCTTAAGTAACATTTTGATACTTCATTTTAGTGGTTTCGCATGTTAAGGTTCCCCACAATTAATTGCTTATTTCAATCTTAAACCGCTGCATTCAGTGTTTTAATGGCATCTTATTAGCAATAAAATGTAAATGACAAAGCAGCCAGAGTTCTCCATCTAGCTTGTTTTCATTTACATCTTGTGTGTTCATCATGCATTGTTTGATTTAATAAAAAACTTCATATAAAAATCTGACAGACTGAAAATGATATGTTTTAGGCTTCAAATGATTTGCACGATATCTTTGTAAAAGAAAAAATCTACGATATAAGAACCTTACATTGCGCAGACTAACAAGCCATAACATTAAATAAGGTCTGAGATTGGCAAGGATTGGTTTCTAATTAAGCAACTGGATTGGAATGAAAGCCTGCAGCCACCATGACTCTCCAGGACCGACATTGCCCACCCCTAGTTTAGTGGATTTTGAGCTTGTAAGAAGAACTGCTTTCTTATCTTAGGCAAACTTTTGCCAGCAACGCCTATCTTTACAATATGTAAGAGCAGAAGCTATAATCCACTTTGAATAAAGTAAAATCTAGAGGGGATGTAGAATCATCCCTTTATTCAAACATTCAATGGAAGATGAAAATTATAAAAATATTCCATTTGAGTGGCCACATGCTCACTATCTCTTAATTCCTCTTTCAGCAAAATTTGAGTTTCTCTGTAAAGAGTGGGCAACTATTTAAAAATATATATTTATATATAAATGTTGGTACAGATGACCCTGCATAAGGGTTCGGAGTCTCTTTTCCTCAGGAATCCCCGCTGTGAAGGCGTTTACAAACTTGTTTTGTCATTTTTGATTAAGGACCTTGACAGGCCCTCATTCTCTCTGACTACTACTTAATCAAAGACTTAGAGCTAATAGCAAGTGTGCTGCAGTATGCCCCATTATGAATACTTTAAAATGCAAGCCTGTCAAATTTCTGCTGTCATTCAACACAAATAATGATTATTTGTTCTTGACAAAAATTGAACCAAATCTTGGCTTATTTTCTTGTTTTTCCCTCTCTCACTCCCATTTTTCTCTAAACCAGAGCAATTCTTTCTTTCTGTAACTAAGTTCTTATTTTATTTAATATATCAAGGTTATAATTTCTACAATAAAATACAGCAAACCTATTGATGGGGAAAAAGTTAGCCTTCATGTAAAATAAGAGTTTTCATTGCCCTTACACAAAAAAATGCAAAAGTACAGAGGTCACAGTTATTATTGCAGAACATTATCAAAGTGCTCTGTGGGATCCTTCATATATTATTGAGCACATGAGATGCCTTTAAATCTCTGGCATTAAAACAACCTGGAAAAAGCGGTCTCCTAGCCTGCACTTCTCTGCATTATTACAGATCACACCACCCGTGTGTTCTCAGTTCAAGCTGCAAGGGAAAAAAAAAGAGTCTTAACCTTGTTCTTACAAGACGCCACAGAATTTGCCACCTAAGCATATAAGTGACATACATCAGTTCACAAACGACTGATTGGAGGGGAAAGATGAAAGAGGAAATGCTGACTTGATGTAACAGTGATGACAAAAATTACTTCAATCATGCATTCCTTTAGATGCTGGTTCTTTTGATAAAAACAAATGGCCTCTAGTTTCCTACAAACTCTGACCCTTCAATAAATGGAAACAAAATTGGTAAGTGTAAAGCAGCCAGCGTTGGCTCATAATCTTTGTTTAATTACCCTCAATAAAAGAGATGAAAAATAAAGTGTTGCAATCTACATAATTGCTTCCAGTATCCAACTGCACAGGAATCTCTTCACTTCATGAAAGGAGTTAAATATATCAGCTAATGTTTTCCATGGTGTCCACAAGCCAAATTATCTCACCTCCTTCTACAGTGGTGTGAAAAAGTATTTGCCTCCTTCCTGATTTCTTATTCTTTTGCATGTTTGTCACACAAAATGTTTCTGATCATCAAACACATTTAACCATTAGTCAAATATAACACAAGTAAACACAAAATGCAGTTTTTAAATGATGGTGTTTATTATTTAGGGAGAAAAAAAATCCAAACCTACATGGCCCTGTGTGAAAAAGTAATTGCCCCCTTGTTAAAAAATAACCTAACTGTGGTGTATCACACCTGAGTTCAATTTCCGTAGCCACCCCCAGGCCTGATTACTGCCACACCTGTTTCAATCAAGAAATCACTTAAATAGGAGCTGCCTGACACAGAGAAGTAGACCAAAAGCACCTCAAAAGCTAGACATCATGCCAAGATCCAAAGAAATTCAGGAACAAATGAGAACAGAAGTAATTGAGATCTATCAGTCTGGCAAAGGTTATAAAGCCATTTCTAAAGCTTTGGGACTCCAGCGAACCACAGTGAGAGCCATTATCCACAAATGGCAAAAACATGGAACAGTGGTGAACCTTCCCAGGAGTGGCCGGCCGACCAAAATTACCCCAAGAGCACAGAGACGACTCATCCGAGAGGTCACAAAAGACCCCAGGACAACGTCTAAAGAACTGCAGGCCTCACTTGCCTCAATTAAGGTCAGTGTTCACGACTCCACCATAAGAAAGAGACTGGGCAAAAACGGCCTGCATGGCAGATTTCCAAGACGCAAACCACTGTTAAGCAAAAAGAACATTAGGGCTCGTCTCAATTTTGCTAAGAAACATCTCAATGATTGCCAAGACTTTTGGGAAAATACCTTGTGGACTGATGAGTCAAAAGTTGAACTTTTTGGAAGGCAAATGTCCCGTTACATCTGGCGTAAAAGGAACACAGCATTTCAGAAAAAGAACATCATACCAACAGTAAAATATGGTGGTGGTAGTGTGATGGTCTGGGGTTGTTTTGCTGCTTCAGGACCTGGAAGGCTTGCTGTGATTGATGGAACCATGAATTCTACTGTCTACCAAAAAATCCTGAAGGAGAATGTCCGGCCATCTGTTCGTCAACTCAAGCTGAAGCGATCTTGGGTGCTGCAACAGGACAATGACCCAAAACACACCAGCAAATCCACCTCTGAATGGCTGAAGAAAAACAAAATGAAGACTTTGGAGTGGCCTAGTCAAAGTCCTGACCTGAATCCAATTGAGATGCTATGGCATGACCTTAAAAAGGCGGTTCATGCTAGAAAACCCTCAAATAAAGCTGAATTACAACAATTTTGCAAAGATGAGTGGGCCAAAATTCCTCCAGAGCGCTGTAAAAGATTCATTGCAAGTTATCGCAAACGCTTGATTGCAGTTATTGCTGCTAAGGGTGGCCCAACCAGTTATTAGGTTCAGGGGGCAATTACTTTTTCACACAGGGCCATGTAGGTTTGGATTTTTTTTTCTCCCTAAATAATAAAAACCACCATTTACAAACTGCATTTTGTGTTTACTTGTGTTATATTTGACTAATGGTTAAATGTGTTTGATGATCAGAAACATTTTGTGTGACAAACATGCAAAAGAATAAGAAATCAGGAAGGGGGCAAATAGTTTTTCACACCACTGTATATACCATGGATAAGTAAATGAAGAGATTGATACCTCAAGCTTTGTTGTTTAAATCCCAAATCAGTTAACAAGTCCCAATGTGCCCATATAACAAGACACTTTACATGCCTAGTAAAATAAAAAGATGATATGACAAGTGGGTAGAGGCATTGATGTCACAGAACTCACTCAGTCACTCAGTTCTTTGTGTCATTCATTGGCTACTTTCTTACCCACTACACAAAGACTCATTGTTTTATTGTTAAGGACATAAGAAGTCTTCAGCAATTATATATTAGTTTTGCATAATATTGTACACATGGTGAAATTGTCCCAAAATATTTTTAAGAGCAGAAAGAGCAGAGCAAGAGCAGGATTGTTGCTAGCATTAGCAATTATTAGGGACAGCCCCCCCTTTTTTAAAGCCACTAAATGAACACTAAGGTGGTTGTCATCCCCTGGAGTTTAACGCAGGCATTGGTCCCACCTGTAGATTTCCGCAGTGGAAGAATGGGAATGGAAGTCCCTTGTACTAGTAGACTATGCATTTTAGAGTGTAACAGAAAGGGGGCTGCCATCTCAAAGATCAGGGGCTGGGAGATGGAAATCATGAGATAGAGTGGGGCAGATGCTATCAAAGATCAGAGGCTGGATGCCTGAGATTGAGGCTATAGCCCCAGAAGCCCCGCCCCCAACAACGCCACTGAGCAATAGTAGCTGTTTACAGAACTTTACTCTTACCTTTCACACATCATTGTACTACTTGAAGTATTTGCATTTAATGACTAACATTTCTATTATTTTTTTTCATCAATGTAAACATTTACTGCTTACAGATTTACAAATTTTTAAAATACATACATTATATACTGTATTGGGCATTGAAAATTATACCAAATTTCTTAGTATAGCATTGAAGATGGAAATTTTGGTATCATGACAACCCTAGACTTCAGTAAAAAAAAATATTATGGCAATATAAGATCCCTCAGCATGGCATGAGAAAAAAAACCCAGAAAACTTAAACATGGTCTTAATCATCAACAATTATACATTAAATATGTGTGTCTTTTATTTTTGTTTAATAATTTGTAGATTTTCATTTGTTGATTTGGATAAATGCACGAAACAAACACTTTTGGAAATGATCCATTGGTCCATTTCCAATGAATAAGAATTTGTGTTAAATATACTACAGTTCAAAAAATGACATCTGTTGGTTGCTTAACAACAATGTTATATACTGTACAAAATATAACAATTACAGACCAACATGATATGCCAAAAACATAAACACATATATTTTCCAAACATGCTTACTCTAATATAGGACTGTGGCAGAGCAAAGCATGTCTTATTAGGATTGAGCACAAGTTAAGAGCCAACACTGGAGAAGGCACTAGTACACATAAGACGACAATCAATATTGCAAAAAAAAAAAAAGAAAAAAACTGTCTTTCTGAGCTTTTGGTAACAACAACTAATTGTTAAAATTATGACCATTACCATGTGAACATGTGAACTAACATATAGGGACCTCATTCCATAGGTAATACGAAGTCCATCATTTCTGTCATCAACAATCAAACTGCAGTATTTCATGATGAATTTGCGTTTTTGACCTCGCTTTTCTAAGTCATCATATTTTGAATTATTTTTATGCTGATCTCTTCTTGATTATTAATTTCATTGTTATTTTTGTCCTATCACAGATACAACTTAGGCAGTTTATAGTGAAAAAGGGAATAGGAAATGAAAAGTAGTCTGGATTGTGAGCCATAATTCTTATACTTGGAAAAGTCTAGAAATGATTTGCCAATTCCAAAATACTAAACAGAATTTATAGTCAAAATCAACAGCAAAAGGGTAGCACCAGGGTCCTAAGTGAACCCAATGTTTGTAAAAGCTTTTCGGTTGAATCTGCAAATTCCAATAATCAGGAAATTTTATTTCACAAATGCAATGGCATAAGAGTCAGCCATCCCAGAGCAAAATTACTGCAACTGTAATAAACAATTCCACAAAATGGTGATGCCCACAAGAAACAATATTTGATTTAAGAAGTTAAATTATTTTAACATCTAGAAAAACACTCAAGAAATTGGAGTTAACAATAGACTTGAATACTCCATCAAAAAAGAACAAATAGATCCAAAACCTGCTACCAACCCTGCAAGAAGGTCTCATATCATAACAGAGTAACAATTGTGTGTTTTCCTTTTTTTTGTATTTTTTGCACTATCTTGAAGCACTTTTAAAATAGCAGTGGCCAATCTGATTTACATTTGCTATGCCTGCTGCTAATAAGTAACTCAGAGGTCATGTGACACTTTAATTTGTCTTCGTTCCTCCTTTTTAATAAATGGCCATGCCTAGCAGTAGGCAATGTGAGTATTGGCTTCTCTTTAAAAATAAACAAATATATTTTGTAGCGACATAAATTTGTGAATAATTGAAAATGAAATTTAGTTAGTTTGCAATGTTTATTGACTTTGATTCTCATTTACTGTTCTGGCTTTGGTTATATTATCAGTTTTGATGTTTCTTTCTGGCTATTTAGACTTTAGCTATTCCCTCAACAATGATTCAGTCTGCTCCTAAATACTTTCCTCCATCTCCTGGCATTTTCTGGCTCAGATTCTACTCTGAACATCTGCCTTGTCTCATGGTGTTCTGCACATATGTTATTGTGGTTTGTCGGTGTCTAGTATTCTTGTTAATGATGCACGGTTATTATCTTACCACAGATTTCACCACATACTGCAGATGCCTATGAAAACAGAAACAATCGCTTTAAGTTTAACCTTAATCTCAGTGTCAAATGTGCATAGAATAGTAGGAATCCTAACCTGCCGATCAGACCAACTTGCTACATGTCTTCATTTTCCAATTCCTTCATCAGTCCTATGCACAAACAAAGTACACTTTTATTTTTGGATAATGCAGCCTCATGTATCATCACATTTTACCCCTCTTGGAAAAAAATATGTACAGTAATCTCCAAAGTATACTTGTATTACTTCAACAGTCTCTACACTATAACTTCAATCTCAGTGGACTCTGTCTTCAGGATGCCAGATGCCTGATCCTTCACTGGCAGTATTTTTTTTTTTAAAGACTTATTCTGTGTTTTTGTAAGCATATGTTAAAGTGTCCTATAAAACTTAATAGATGTTAATTTCGTTATAAGAAATTTAAGACTGTTAGTTCTTTCTTGTTTGAACTTTTGAATCTCCATGGAAGCGACTAGTCCAAACTGCACAAAAAAGTGATTTGCTGTGTAAGGCAGACTTGCAAAAAAGGACTTATTTATTTGCTGATTGAGACAAACAGGCATAATGTCAAACATGGCAAAATGGTCATTTTCTGGATTTTCCATATTAGGTTATAAATACACGCACACGCACATATATACAGTGATCCCTCGTTATATCGCGCTTCGCCTCTCGCGGCTTCACTCTATTGCGGATTTTATATGTAAGCATATTTAAATATATATCGCGGATTTTTTGCTGGTTCGCGGATTTCTGAGGACAATGGGTCTTTTAATTTCTGGCACATGCTTCCTCAGTTGGTTTGCCCAGTTGATTTCATACAAGGGACGCTATTGGCAGATGGCTGAGAAGCTACCCAACTTACTTTCTCTCTCTCTCTCTTGTGCTGACTTTCTCTGATCCTGACGTAGGGGGTGTGAGCAGGGGGGCTGTTCACACACCTAGACGATACGGACGCTCGTCTAAAAATGCTGAAAGATTATCTTCACGTTGCTACCTTCTGTGTGCAGCTGCTTCGTGAAGCGACATGCTGCACGGTGCTTCGCATACTTAAAAGCTCAAAGGGCACGTATTGATTTTTCACTCTTTGTTTTTATCTGTCTCTCTCTCTCTCTCTCTCTCTCTCCCTGCTCCTGACGGAGGGGGTGTGAGCTGCCGCCTTCAACAGCTTTGTACCGGCGGTGCTTCGCATACTTAAAAGCCAAACAGCCCTATTGATTTGTTTGCTTTCCTCTCTGTTTCCTTTGAAGAGGAAGATATGTTTGTATTCTTTTAATTGTGAGACAGAACTGTCATCTCTGTCTTGTCATGGAGCACAGTTTAAACTTTTGAAAAAGAGACAAATGTTTGTTTGCAGTGTTTGAATAACGTTCCTGTCTCTCTACAACCTCCTGTGTTTCTGCGCAAATCTGTGACCCAAGCATGACAATATAAAAATAACCATATAAACATATGGTTTCTACTTCGCGGATTTTCTTATTTCGCGGGTGGCTCTGGAACGCAACCCCCGCGATGGAGGAGGTATTACTGTATATATATATATATATATATATATATATATATATATATATATATATATATATATATATAAATATATATATATATATATATATATATATATATATATATATATATATATATATATATATATATATATATATATATATATATATATTTATGGCATTCGTAGTCTGAATCACAATCTGATTGTATGGGTGGTTACCTGCCAGGTAACGCTTGTGGTTGGTCATCAAGTCGGCTAACATCCGCCACGGTGCCCTCTTTTCAGTTGCGAGAAGCAGATCATAGAATGGTTGAAATAGTTTACTGTCAAATAATGCAAAGAGTATGCGACACGTATTTCACCCTAATTCTGGGCTCATCAGGCGTACACACTCACTGCATCCCCTCTCGGGAATCGAACCTCGAAGCCAGAGGCAAAGCCCCTAACGTTGCACTACGGCGTGTGGTTCGTTTACTTGACAGTATGTAGATCGGGGTAATTACATTCATGGCATTCGTAGTCTGAATCACAATCTGATTGTATGGGTGGTTACTTGCCAGGTAACGCTAGTGGTTGGTCAGCAAGTCGGTTAACATCCGCCACGGTGCCCTCTTTTCAGTTGCGAGAAGCAGATCATAGAATGGTTGAAATAGTTTACTGTCAAATAATGATTCAGACTACGAATGCCATGAATGTAATTACCCCAATCTACATACTGTCAAATAAACGAACCACACGCCGTAGCGCAACGTTAGGGGCTTTGCCGCTGACGTTCGAGGTTCGATTCCCGAGAGGGGATGCAGTGAGTGTGTACGCCTGATGAGCCCAGAATTAGGGCGAAACACGTGTCGCGTACTCTTTGCATTATTTGACAGTAAACTATTTCAACCATATATATATATATATATATATATATATATATATATATATATATATATATATATATATATATACACTGTACATACATAAAAGTGAGTCTTTCATACAGTCTGTCAAGGTGACATTGAACAGAGAAGGGTTTGCAGTGTTCATCTTGTGTTCCTTCTGCTTCAAGCTGTTGTACAGGGAGTTGTATGGTGTGATTGTGACTCAAATATTCTTCGCTTCTGCTTTAGGTATATTAAGAATGTTAAATCTATAGTAAATGACTAAAAGGTTTGTGCCTGCTCCACTGCTCACCGTGTTCCTGTATCTTGCTGCATGGGTTTGAAGAATAGGGGGAACACTCACTAATTGGGAGAATGTAGTGCAGTAGAATTGATGTTTGGGTAATGTCAGATCATAGTTCCAGGTAAAAGTACATTGCACTGCATTTCCTTTCAAGATGAGCAAGCCCAGATCAAAACCCCAACAGGCTCTTGGGTGACTTAATAAATAGAGCTTCTTAACAGAGAGTTGATCATAATTTTAACAATGCAGTGTATGGACACCCAGTCATTTATTACAGTGGTAATACTCACTCTTGCTTTTGACATGTGAACACTCAACCGTTTCATTGAGGGGGCAGGAATCCCTTGAAGATTTTACCAAATGCCTTCAAATTAATTTCATTGCGCATGGTGGAAGGGTAGTGGTTTTTCCCATTGGTGATTACTTTGCACTGACACATAGATAGTTTCAACAAGCTGTTAGGGTTTTGGTGAAAAGGCCCCTTGCCATCAAAGGCTCCTGGGCATGCATCCAGAATGACCTGATGGTAGATCCTCCCCTGCAGACAGGTAAAGTCAATGATAACAGGACAAAAACTTGGATAAGAGACCATATACTATAATGATAGTCTACATACAGTAACAAAGAATCTGAGCATAGGGATGAAAGAAGCTATATTTTAGGATAGGGTCATTCATATATTGTTCTATGATAACATGCTGTTTTTCTCTCTTTCACAGGAAGCAATCAGTTTTGAGTGTAAGGCAGCAAGCATCACTGCACGTATACTTGTTAATTAAGAACAATTGTAATGGAGCTTAATCAATTTTCCTGCGCTTGATCTTGAAACTCCATGAACCCAAGTTCTCATACAGCTTTGACTTTTTAACCTGTGTTTCATCTATTATAGGTTACATTTTCTCATCTATACAACAACTCATGTTTGGCCTGACGTGATTGAAAGTGGGTGTGTGCAAGGGTGTGCTCTGAGATGGACTGGCATGAGGCTTTTTTGTGTCCATGTCTTCTGTGATAGGACATGGTCCACAACAACCTAGAAGTGGCTTGGCAGGTTCAGTAACATATGTACTGTATTTATGAACAGATAATTGGCTTCTGTTTGCTTTTTTCTTTGAATGGTATAAAACTATATTCTTAAATAGTATCTTAAAGTGGTTCATAAACTTTCTTGATCCAGCAAATCCTCTTTTCTTGCACTGTATCATTTTGGGGATTTTCTCATTGAGTTCAGAATAGTCATATTGTATTTCAATATCTTAAAGAAACATGTAGTGACCATATGCCTGCTCTATCCCTACCATTAACTAATGTTGAGAAAAGCACTATATAAATGTAAATTATTATTATATTGTGAAGTGCATCTCTTTTTCCTTTTCTTTTGATTTTTTTGCTAGAAGCCTTGTATTACAAGTGTCTTCTTCACTTTGATCTGTTTGTCACACTGTGCCTGGAGTGTTTATCCCCTTTTCAGTCTTTATAGTCTTTTCTCAGAATCCATTGTTACATCTTCCCAATTTGCAAAATGCACACAGTTCAGTAGCACTCATTTACTCTTACGTATTTTTTCAGTTCTTCCATCTGTTCAATGTTTATCTTATATGAATACTTATCTTGTATGAATGCTTATTTCAAAAGAAATAATAGTGAAAGTCACCTTAGCTATGCTTTAGCAGCCTACTCTAAATTCTTAGTGCACACGTGAGGATATGCAGGATTGCCAAAGACAATACAAGCAATGCTGGATTGATTCTGATGCTCATACTTAGTACATAGTCTTTAGGAAAGCAATAAAAGCAAAGTTATTTATTTATTTATTTTTTGTAATCTTGCAGTCTTACAGTTTAGTCCATCAAGGAACATTGAAGAATGTATTTGCTTTAAAAAAACATTGAGACAATTAAAACTGGGACATTTTTCTCTACCAGTGTCACCAGTTTACCACAAGATCAATATATTAAAGTAGTTCTGCTTTCAAACAAACTTTGCAATCATATAATGTCAAAATAATTTTTTCATCACAAGGAAAAACCATGCCAACGATGCCCCTAGTACCTTGCCAGGAGTATCAGAAAAACAAGAAAATTGGCATTCAGATTGTTATGCAGCTATGTGTATTTTATACTTTGTTGACCTTTTTATCATTTTTTTTCTTATATACATGTTATAACTGATAGTTAGAATTACGTTCTGTTACCTCAAATGTTTGTACATAACTTGTACTTTGAGGATGGAACCCCAGGAGGTGGGGCCACAGTGACATCACCACCCATGAGCCCTCCACTGGCTATTTAAGCCAGAGCAGAGAAGCCTCAGGAGTAAGAGATCATTCAGTTTGTGAAGGGGTTTGTGATTATTGATATTTTCTTTTCAGTCTGTGGATTTGGATTTGTTTTCTGTAGGATTTTCTTTTAGGTAACGTATTGTGCCAAGTTTTGTTCTTTGCCTTATTCTTTTATTTTGTTCTACTACATCCTTTATTTATAAAGATTCTTTGTTTACCCTTTTGTGCTCAGGACAATGGTTTATGGTCATCTTCCTCCTTATGTGGCTTTTTTGCTATATTCTGTGACTTTTCTAGTTATTTTGCCAGCTGCCTTTGGTTGGGGCCTGCTATGTTAGAAGCTGGCAGCTAGCAGTTGTGAGACTAGCTGGGTTTTGTAATGTTACAAGCAGGGTTTTCCCCTGGCTGGTGTTCAAATTCCTCTTTGATATCTTTTTTTGCTCATGTTGGAATCATTTGTTTGTGTTAATATTATCATTTATGTTATGTGCACTATTCTATGTGTTTTTTTATTAGTTTTGTGCATTATTTAATTTCTATGTGGCCATGCTTCTATGATGTTTCATATATGTTGTGGGTGGTTCCCCCTGAGGTGGGGCCACTTCTCCATCTCCTTCAAGGGACTGCCGTCAACTGTATGAAGGCCGAAGAATCACACAGTCCCTTGCAGCATAATACATGTGAAGGGCATTGGTGAGTTCTCTGTGATTTTTACTGTGCTTTTCCAATTTTCTGGATTTTAACAACTTTTGCTCTATTATTTTGTCCTTTCTTTGGATTTGTGCATTGTGGCTGTTTTTCTAATGAATTTCCTGTTTCTGAAGGCAACATCTTCTGTGCCTTTTGTGCTCCTCTAAGCTTCTTTTGTTGCAGAGCTTAAATCTTATGAAATCTAAATATTTGTTTGCTCTTTGTTACAAAGATAAAGGTTGATGAACTCTTCCTATTGTGGAGCTTTTGGCAACAGTTTTTAGGACTTTGTTTGAAGGACCTCCCAAGTTCATGACAGATTTGGGGCAACCTGGTTAGATTGTTGCCCTACCTTTATGGTCCTTTGTGGAGGCCTGTGACGATGTGGGTTGACTCCATGCTACTGGATTCCATCCGGAGCTTCTTCAAGCCATTGCTGTTCTCATGGCTCTTCTATTCTTCGTTCTCTGCCTCCCCCTGTTTCACCTTTGCGCTGCCCTATTATATACTGGGGAGCGTTTGCAGGTGCTATCGCTTGAGACTCACTCTGGGCTGATAATGAGACAATCAGACTGTCCGCACATAGTGGCAAGGCATCACACGGATTGCTGACCACCTCACACCATCTTGGAGACGAGCTGTCTTCTCCACAGATTGCGTGCTCCTGCTCCACTCTTCAGCACAAGAGCGTTCATTATTTATTTACGTAAAATTGGCCACATTTTTCTGAGCCATGGACCCACTATACTACAAGGCCTCATACCCATTTTGCTATGTTTGTGACTCTTAATCACTACAGAAATCAGTCAATTACAAACCCTCTATCTGTAATGTTTGCCTTAAATCTGACTAAATTTAGCAACATGCTCCATTTGCAACTGCATGGTAACTCTGTAATCATCCGCTGCTTATTTCTAACAAATTCTCTTCATATCCCATCATACCCCTCATATTTACAGGCATTTAATTGCTGAGTCAATTTGTGGTGATCTGATTTTATGTCTTGTCTAGTGTGTACTACAGCCATGAAGCCATGTGCCAAAAACTGTTTTATCTCATCACAAAGTGGCTGCATTCCCAGGAGGCTGACCTTCAGATTGTATCTAGTAGGAGGCTCCAGCATTAAACGGTATTGAACATAGCAAGCTACAGTAACTACTGTCTGGCATTTCTTTGTTTCATGTAATATTTATTAACATATCACAATAAATTATTAAAATTACCTCTCAATTTTGTTTGAGAATATTTAGACAACAATTAAAACAAAGTCAAGTCATTATAAAACCTCAGACCAGGATATTGCTGTAAGGCAACACAATTGCAAAGCCATGCACTGCATTTATACTCCTCCTCTTAGCATGGCATTTTTTTATGCCATTCAGTTAATAATTGTCATTCATGCTTGCTAGTTATGATGGGTCATGTGTGTTGTGAAAATGTTATTAAAAGAAAGTTGAAAGGCATCATACATAACTTTTCTCTCATTTGCATGATGACTTTCCAATATGTAATACATATACAGTGTATCTGGGGTTTGTTAGTGGCAGTACCAGGTCAACCTAAGGAGCACCTGTTTTCTGTTTTAAGCTGTGCTCCTCAAACATTCCAGGTATGATATGCAAAATGGAAAATATAGCCGAGTTTATATTTTGCAACTATATGAGTTCCTACTTGGAATTATCTCAGTGCAGATGATGTGTTCTCTAAACATTCTCTTATCCTCTAAGTATTTATTAAATATGTGATCACTTTCATTAGCTCTAGGTTAAAGCTCACGTTAAAAAAATGATGTTCACATGTAGTAAATGATGCCACCCACCCTCATGCAGTCAGTAACTTGAAAGTTATCCATGCAGCTGAGGTTGAAATATGCACAACTGAATTGTGAACAATAATCAGTCTGGTGTTATTATGAAAAATGACACACTTAAACAATGCTAATTGTTGCTAAACTAAACACAACATCAAATGTAACCCACGTCCTGAAATGCATTATTAACAAAGTTAATTTTTTGTTGACAAAAACAGTCTTTCCTTTTTGCTGAAAAGTTTGGAGAAATCCTGATAGCAGTCCCCATCCTTATATTCATTTTGAGACACGTGACATCATTCCATGGTGAAATGTTTGGAAATGGTTGTCATTTGTATGAGAAACAAGTGCGTCAAACCAAGATGTGCTGACATCACTGAAGGCAACGAAGACGGTAAAAAATACAAAGAAAAAATTAATGCAACTTATTTTGCATGAAGAACTTGGCAGAATAAAATAATACAAAAAAATATCAGTAGATGTGCATTGAAACCAGACAGCAGAGACAGCAATCCAACTGAGCTATTTCTGTAGAAGGGACACTGATCATCAACAAATTTATTGTGTTTACTTACAGGAACAAACTGTACTGGTGTCCAAATCTAAAATATCCTCCATTAATGTTATAGGCAAGAAAATGATCAAACTTAAGATATACCTGTTTTACTAAATGCACTGCAGATCAACTAAATACTTACAGGAAAAGACCTAAACTACTGAAGGTGATCATCAGGCATGGAGGCATCATGATCCTGGCATTTTCCTAAGCTAAATCTGTATAGCAGATGCTGCTAATCATCAAGTAGTGCTCATCTCTTTACAGGAAAGTATTTTGTACCGTCACATATTGCAGTTGGCTTATTTAGGGCATTATTGGTGTTTTGTGTATGTTTTATTTTAGATATATTAAAGAAAATTACATTGAAGAGCTGATACTCAGCTCATTAGACACTTCCAAGCAATTCAATCTTTAAATTGCTAAAATAAAGTACAATGGAAACAGCTCCCTACATAAAATGTACAAGTATAGATTAAACAAATTACATATAATTTAACTATGATTGCATTAAATTATATGTGTCCATTGTGTATTGTGCCTGAACTTGAAATACTATGTTCATTATCAAGTGATATGTGTTGGCTCTTTTTTATTTTTCGTTTTAGAATTTGATAATTAAATCGCTGGAATTCTGAAAGTACTGTAAAGTGAAAGGCAGAGGGACTGCTCATTTTATTTTTATATTTAAAAAGAGGATTATATTGATTCAGATAAGCAGTGATTTCCCTTTTTACTTAATTATTTTAATTAGTGACAGTTTCTCATTCTTAATGCGGTACTGTATGTTGCATCTTTTGTTTACTGTTTCAAAATATTCTTTTGACTATCAAATACTTATGCATTCATCATTTAAAGTTAGCCTTGCAGTAAGGAGTACTCATCTCTGCATGGGTTTCCTGCAGGTGTGCCGGTTTCCTTCTATGGTCCAAAGCCATGCACATTAGATGGATTAGCATTGCTAAATTGGCATTACTTTGTGGGTTTGTGTTTGAAGTTGTACTGTGATAGACTGGCACCCTCTCTAGGGGATGTTCCTGCCTGATGTTCTATGTTTGCTGACCTGCAACTCTGTCTTGGATAAGCATATATATATATATATATATATATATATATATATATATATATATATATATATATATATATATATATATATATATATATATATATATATAATATATATATATATATATATATATATATATATATGGTTGCAATAGTTTACTGTCAAATAAATGCAAAGAGTACACGACACGTGTTTCGCCCTCATTCTGGGCTCATCAGGTGTACACGCTTAACAGATTGTGACACAGACTTCGAATGCCGTGAATATATATATATATATATATATATAGTCATGCATGTGGGCATAGGGAACAGCTTAAGGGCTTTGGAAATTGTAATTACCAGATTCTCCAGGGGTTGGTGATGTGTTATAATGACTTTTCTCTTCCTCCCTCTGCAGACCAGATGAATGACAGCTGTAACACCTCAGATGTCACTTATGTTGTCCATCCGCCTGGACCTGCCTCTTCCTGCTGGAAGGACATATGACTGGAAGCTCAGCCATTTTGAAATCAGTTCACTGTGGAACTCCTGTTTGAAAAGATGTTCTTTTTTGCAATTACTGCTTGTTTTTTGATATACTGCTTTTGAATTATAAAAGGTCACCAGATGGTGCCCCAACTCTTTATTGTGGTTTGTTTTATCTCTTACAGTGGTGTAGTCAGCTGGATTTGTTGCACGACATGGCAGTTTAGTTTGGGGAACAATGGACTCAGCTTGCCGAGGCAGAAGTACATAACCAAACGCATGTCACTATCCAACGGAAATGACTGATGGGGCCATCCCAGGTATTGTTGCCACTACATACTAATGACAATATTGAGACTTAGTTTCTAACGTTTGAATGTACCGCTACCCATCATCACTGGGAGCGTATGGATTGGGCACAAATACTGGTGCTATTTTTGAGGAGTCCAGCTTAGCTGGTTTATTATGACCTTGATGAGCAGGCTGCTGCAGATTACAACCAACTCAAAGCCAAGGGGCTGCTGAGGCATGGTATCTGTCCAGATCAGCAGGCAAGGGCATCTCAGGAGTGTAAGTTTGACCCAGAGAGGCCAGCATGCTCCCAGGTATTTGAATTATGGGGTAGAGTCAGGCATTGACTAAAACCGTGGGCCAGTGAAAAAATAGGATGGTCAAACTGGTCGCCTGTGACATCCTAAGGAACGCCCTCTCCAATTTCCTTGCCTGGCGAACAGGAATATCAGTCTATGTATATCCTCATAATAGTCCTCAAGCGCCACAATCTGGCCTTGCAAATTGAGCATTCGGAATGGTCTGCTGGTTGCCACAACTCTCCAACAGGACATGTTGATATTCCTGAGCCCACCCATCGCCAAAGTGAAACATTGGTTAACTCGAAGGAGAAGCACACACACCTTCCCTGCTATTTCAAGTGTGGTGGTGGGCCATACCAACATGAAATGCCCCCACTTCAGTGACCTCATAGACTGAAGCTAGGTGCAAGGAGAAAGGTATTGTTTTGCTGTCAATCACTTGTCCCTCCCTTACACTGGGGTGGTTGTAGTCAATAGGTGCAAAATAAATGCACTTATCGATTCCAGCAGCAACATCTCCATTGTTGCAGTGGGAAATCGGTTTGACAAGTCAAACCTGTATCTATGGAGAAACTCGATGGTACAGGTCTGCCTCTTGTATAATCACTTATCAGACGGTAACTTGTAAGATTTTGGTGACTGTCATTCACAGTCTACTTTATGCAGTGATACAGGGGTGAGACTGGTCACAAATTAAAAGCAGAGAAGCACTCTAAGTAAAATACTGGGCCTTGTAATAAACAGTGATACCTGTCTCCACACCGCACTGTCATCCGGCAATTGAGCGGGATCACGAAGTCAACAAATATGACGTGAGCAACATTCAACCATCCCACACTAATGACTCCATGGAGGCAGAAGATCATGGAAGGTCACGTCGCCCGCTTAGGTCACTCCAGGGTCACTTCAGACCCACTCTCAGAGGTACACTTTCAGTTTAGGCAAATTCCGGCTTCATTCAGAAGAGAACAATGGAACAATGATTCCCTCAAGTCTGCCAAAATTGAGGTGGTTCTGATTAATGAGCAATGTATGTTGTGTCCCATGCCACAGTGTCCACA
Organism: Erpetoichthys calabaricus; assembly: GCF_900747795.2. Classification (NCBI taxonomy): domain Eukaryota; kingdom Metazoa; phylum Chordata; class Cladistia; order Polypteriformes; family Polypteridae; genus Erpetoichthys; species Erpetoichthys calabaricus. The sequence continues at coordinate 71,914,307 of NC_041405.2, forward strand.
CTTTGTGCTTAAAAATAATTTGCTGTACCATATGGCTGAGCATGTGGATGAGATGGGGTCATTGTTGTTAGTGCCGCAGATTCCTAGAAAGAATCATGCTCCCCTCATTAGAGTCCCGCTCATCAACATAACATTAGAGCACATAGGAGTTGACATTATGAGACCCCTTGAACCATCTGCACGTTGTCATAAATATATTCTCGTGATAGTGGACTATGCTACATGGTACCGGATGCTATTCCCTTGAGAGTGGCCAATTCCATGAATATTGCACGGGAACTAGTAGGGGTCTTTGTATTTGCAGACATCCCAAAAGAAGTCTTAACAGACCTAGGGGATGCCTTTCACCTCGGAGACGTTCAGGGAGATTGCCAAGTTACTCAATATTATTAAGCACCTTAAAACCTCAGTATATCATTCTCAGACTGATGGTTTAGTGGAGCAGTTTAAGCAGACTCAAAATATGTTATGCAAAGAAGTCAGCAAAGATGGGATAAACTGGGATAAGTTACTCCCCCTTAGGCTATTTGCATATACAGTAGAGAGGTCCCACAAGCCTCCACAGGTTTCTCCCCTTTTTAATTATTATGTGGGTGACAACCTTGGGGAATACTGGACATATTAAATGAAGGGTGGGAGAAAAAGGCATTCACTTTTATCAATATTTTTGAAAATATTGCACAGTTATTTAATAGATATGAAAAAATTCAATCTATACTAAAAGAGAATATGGAGCAGGCTCAATGAGCCCAGACTTGCTATTATAATCGTGGCATGTCTATTCAGAAATTCCAACTTTAAAGTATTGGTTCATTGGCAAGGGCCATATGAAATTAAGGAGAGGAAGGGACTGGTCGATCGACTTTTGCTGATCAACAAGTTTCTTAATGTGACTCTTATTAGGTGCAGTGAGTGAACAAACTTCTCGAGTGGCTTGGAAAGGCTCAATATTTGACCACACTTAACATGTTGAAAGGGTACACTGGCAAATTCCTTTAACAGAATCCACGAAGGAGAACACCGCATTTAGCATCCATAGCAGCCATTGGCAGTCTTGTATTTTCCCATTTGGATTACACAGAGCTCCGGCGACCTGGTGGATTAATTATAATAGTACCGCCTATCTGGATGATGCTGTGATCTATTCTGGCACATGTTAAGAACACATGCAGCAGGTCCTGGCACTGAGCAAAGCGGGTCTCATGATCAACCCCAAGAAATGTTATTTTGGATTGACCGAGGCAAAGCATTTAGGCTATTTAGTGGGCAGGGGTACAGTCCAACCACAACGCATGAAAGTTGATGCCAGCTTGCAATGGCCCCCTCTGAAGACCAAGCAGCAGGTCCAAGGCTTCTTGGGTTTAGCAGGGTACTACTGCCAGTTTGCCCCTTGCTTCACAGATAGGTGGTATGGAATGCTAAAAGAGAAGCCGCATTCCATGGCTTAAAACAGGCCCTTACGTCAACATCTGTGCTAATAACTCCTGATTTCTCTTTACCTTTTGTCTTGCAGACCGATGATATGGACACAGGTCTCAGTGCTGTACTGAGCCAAAGCATCGACAGTTTTGAACATTCCATCATGTTCCTCAGCTGGAAACTCCTGGATCGGGAGACCAGGTATGTGGTAGTGGAAATACAAACCTTGGTGATAATGTGGGCTATTCACCAACCAGAGTACTACCTCCTGGGCTATGAGTTCACTCTAGTGATGGACCATGTACCCCTCCAGTGGATGGCACTTCATAAGGAGCTGAATCCACATGTCACCAGATTATTCTTGAACCTTCAGCCTTTTCGGTTCAAAGTCCTCCCTTGTAAAGGTTCCCTTCATGCCAACAGTGATGCTCTCTCTTGTAGTTATGACCTCATGGTTTGCTCTGCCTGACCTAACAGGTCTGACCTGAGAAGGGGATCCTATCATGTTCGTGAACATAGGGGACACCTTAAGGGCACTGGTGATTGCAATTACCTAACACTCCAGGGTTTTGTACTGTGTTCTAATGCTGTTTGTCTTCCTCCCTCTGATCTACTGATTTTCAATTAAACATGGTCACCAGGTGGTGCCCCTGCTCTTTATCGTGGACTGTCTTATCTCTTACTGTATATATACATTTTTCCACATTGTATGACCCTTACTGAATACGATTTGAACCCACTCCTTTGGATCCATGGGGTAGCATTGCTAATCAGTGCATCAAACTAATTCTATAAAAATATATTTTGAAAATATTCTTATTAAATTTTTATTGCCTTATAGTACTAGGGTGTTGTACCGTGTTGGCAATTATGAATGTAGTGAGAAGTCAAGGAAAATTACATATTTTATTGGCAAAATAAAAAGATTACAATATGCAAGCTTTCGAGGCAACTCAGGCCCCTTCTTCAGATGTAATATAGAAACTGGAGTTCCCTGTGTTTATATAGACACCAGGACAGATGCAACATTAGAAAACCTTTAAGTGAGACATCTTATATGTAAAAAACATAATAGACCTCTTCAGGCTAAGATTCATTAAGCAAGAGAGGAGATCAATGTATAGGCAAGATCTTTGGATACTGTATTACATCTTGCCTGAAGAAGGGGCCTGAGTTGAATCAAAAGCTTGCATATTGTAATCTTTTTAGTTAACCAATAAAAGGTGTCATTTTGCTTGACTTCTCACTATTATCTTATATAAACTGCATGTTTATAAAAAATATTTTAGTCTAGGTATTGTTTGTCCACACTCTTATGTTTCCATAGTAATACTGCTTCTATGTCTAAGATGTGTCTATTTTCTCAGAATATAACCTAACTCAGATCATCTCTGTCAATGAAAGATGCTGAGAAGCTGGTTCACTTGGACTACTGCAACACTTCGTTAGTTGGTTTTCCCCAAAAGTCCATCTAGATGTTACAGCACAACCAAAATAGCACTGCACATGTACTTACTAAGTATTCCCTTATAACTCCTGTGCATTTTTATTCATATTGATTGCCTGTTATAGACCTGATCCAGAGTAAGACTGTGGTCTTTGTGTACAAATATGTCACTTCCACTGTACCTACATACTGTATCTTAGGGATATATTTACTCCATCCACTTCTGCTATCTTCCTCCGGTCTGTATCTGCTAATTGTTCAAAATACAGTAAGATTTTGGTCTTCACATACAAGTGTCTTACTTCGACTACACTTACTAATCTTTGATATATACTGTATTTACTCCATCTATTCTGTTATCTCTCTCACATATTTACAGCTGCTAATTCTCTGGTTGTCCAATATAAGATTTTCGTCTTCATATAGAAGTGTCTTGCTTTTACTAAACCTGCTTATTTTCAGGAAGTAAAATATTGACTCCATCTACTATGGCTGTCTCTATCCATTCTACACATAAAATTCTCTGGTTTTCACATGGACAAAGCTGTCCACAGTGACAGATTGACCCTTTTTTCCATATTTGTGAGCCAATGGGGCAAACTTCCAGTTCATGCCTCGCCATGTCTGGATGTTATTTTTAATGGTCATTCAAGACCTCTCTATTTCAATTTGCGTTAAATGATAGTGGTTATTATTTATTAATTTATTTTAATTTTAACACACAGTACTTATTTTAGTGTATTTATTTCTTCATTATTAATGTAAAACACCTAGAAATGGCATTGTTTTTAATCTATAATAATAAAAGGCAAAGCCCTCACTGACTGACTGACTGACTGACTCACTCACTGACTGACTGACTCACTCATCACTAATTCTCCAACTTCCCGTGTAGGTGGAAGGCTGAAATTTGGCAGGCTCATTCCTTACAGCTTACTTACAAAAGTTAGGCAGGTTTCATTTCGAAATTATACGCGTAATGGTCATAACTGGAACATATTTTTTGTCCATACACTGTAATGGAGGAGGCGGAGTCACGTATCGCGTCATCACGCCTCCTACGTAATGACGTGAACTAAAAACAAGGAAGAGATTTACAGCACGAGTCAAACGCGGGAACGAAGGTAAATGACGTTAATTTTTGACTGTCTTTTAATACTGTGTAAGCATACATATTAACACATGTGCAATTAAACGTGTGCATTTACGGGGTGATTTCTCAGGCTTAAAAGCTCGCCTTTTATCAAACGCGGGAACAAAGGTAACTGACGTTGTTCACTGTCTTTTAATACTGTGTAACCATACATATTAACACATGTGCAATTAAACGTGTGCATTTACGGGGTGATTTCTCAGGCTTAAAAGCTCGCCTTTTACTAAAAAGGTAAATGCTAAACTATTTTCAATCAGTTTAATGAAACGCTCCCGTTAAGGATTGCAATAACATATTCGCGAGATAAAAGAACGAAGTAGGGGGAAATGACGTAAGAGCCGCAAACAGCGAAGAGCAAAAAATTTATTAAACAATTGAGAAGGGAGCGAGTGAAGCATTCAAGCATGTTCATAAGGGAAACAAAGCACGGTGTAAAACGTAAGTTTAAATTAAGTTTATAGAAACGCTCCCCCTGCGGATTGCAATAACATATTCGCGAGATAAAAGTTTAATGAGAAGACACGAGGTATAAACGAACCACACGCCGTGGCGCAACGTTAGGGGCAACAGTTTCAACCATTCTATGATCTGCTTCTCGCAACTGAAAGACGGCCGACTTGCTGACCGCAACATTAGGGGCTTCAACTCTGGCGCTGACGCCAGATCTCAGTGCCAACACTTTCCACACTCTACTTAAAAGACACGCCCTCCTCACTGGACAGTTAAAAAGACCAATCAAACTAACGATGACATCAAGTATTACCCAATCAAAAGTAGGAAAGGAGGCATCTTCATAAAATGTGTGTGGGATGATTTGCATGAGACGCTGCTTTAAAAAAAATGATAAAAAAAATACGGGACAAATCCTGTCCAGTATTGATTCAAAACGGGACGCGCAATTTCATTCTCAAATGCGGCACGATTCCGTATTTTAAAGGACGGGTGGCAACCCTACAGTGCCAGGTAACCATCCATACAATCAGATTGTGATTCAGACTACGAATGGAATGAATGTAATTACCCCGATCTACATACAAGGCGAAAGTCTTGCAACATTCAAAGATGATGGTTTGGGATAAGTACACCATACAACATAAAAGAGCTTATGAAGCCTTGAACCGAAAAAAGCAACATCTCAGAGATCGTAAAAAAAAAAATAGGAGGTAATGTCGTTTTACTCGCTGTAGATTTTATTCAAACATTACCAGTTATTCCACAAGGGAGACCAGCAGATGAACTCAACGCATGTTTAAAATCCATGCTTCTCCCACGCTCGGTTATATGTCGCGTGTTCTCGGGTAGGTACACCAAAAAATGTATACATTTAAGCATGTAATGGACAAACAAAAAATGAGGTATACCCGAGGGCACTGCAGTAGTACTTAATCTAACTTTACTTCTTAAATGTTAATGTTTTACTGTTTAATAATTTATACTCTTCTTATATGTTGTTCAAATTCTTTTATCAAAATACCAGTGACAGCGCAATGCACGATAACATGGAGTGAATACACCATATGCATCCGCCCACGGCCGCCCTGGTGTGCGCAGATACGAGTTGATTCTACAATAAAATAAAATAAACATAAAAAGAGTAATACAATCATCACCCATAAAGCGGATAGTAGACGTGACGTACTATATGTGTACCAGATTTCAAGTCAATAGGTGAAACGGTTTGCGAGCTACAGGTGATTTAAAATCCTGGACAGACACACAAATTGCCACGGTAGCAAATTACAGAAGAAGATTTTACTGTTTAATAATTTATATTTATATAAAATGTGCTTCTTATATATTACTTCATATTCTCATATGATAATGATGTTAATATTTATATTGATTTCTATGTTATTGAAACTGCATGTATGTGTGTATATGTATGTATATATATATATATATATATATATATATATATATATATATATATATATATATATATATATATATATATATATATACTAGCAAAATACCCGCGCTTCGCAGCAGAGAAGTAGTGTGTTAAAGAGGTTATGAAAAAAAAAGGAAACATTTTAAAAATAACGTAACATGATTGTCAATGTAATTGTGTTGTCATTGTTATAAGTGTTGCTGTCTTTTATATATATATATATATTATATATATAATATACACACACACATAAACATTTATATACATATACATATATATACATATCTACATATACACATATCTACATATATATACAACCATACATAAACACACACATAAGACTTATTGACTGAAACGGGCTTTCACGAAAACAGTTAGGGCTTTGCTACAGGATACACCCTCCACAAGTTAACCAAGTAAAAATAAAATACAGATTTCTGTTTTATTTAAACCTTTTAAGTTCATATGCATAGCCCCATTTGGCTGTTTAATTTTTTTTTTCTTTCTTCTGTAATATATATATATATATATATGTGAATGTATGTATGTATATATCTATGTCTATATATATATATATGTAGATATGTAAATTTGTATATGTATATATATGTTTATGTGGATGTGTATATACGTATGTATATGTAGATATGTGTATATGTAGATATGTATATATATATGTTTATGTATATATATGTTTATGTGTGTGTGTGTACATATTATATATATAAAAGACAGCAACACTCATAACAATGACAACACAATTACATTGACAATCATGTTACGTTATGTTTAAAATGTTTCCTTTTTTTTTCATAACCTCTTTAACACATTACTTCTCCGCTGCGAAGCGCGGGTATTTTGCTAGTCATAAATAAAATTTATTATTATTACATTGAGTAGATATGGGACACTCGAATAATTCATGTGGTACATTAATGTGATATGGTATTTACATCAACACTGGTGATGACGAATGCAGTGGAGGCTGTATAATAATTGCAGCATTAGTAATTTAACTTATTGTTAATTAAATCTAAAGAGAACACAAAGAATTGAGGGCATCAATGTGTGTGGTGAATCACAATTACTTTCTCTTGACTTGCATACTTCACTCAAACAGACCACTCAAAACTCCTCAAAGTATTAATGTGTGGTTGGCATGGAAACTGAACATAGATAGTTCAGGAAATCATATAATAAATATTCACGTTGTAGCAAAAGTTTTGGTCATCCTATAAAATATAGTAAATTAATATGGCACTTGGTAATAGCATGTGGCAAATAGTATTATGTTAATAATATGTGGCAGACATTATTTAAGGGCGCTTAGCAAAATTATAGTCAGATAAAACATGGGTCAAAACAATCAGCAACTTTACATGATTGTGAAAATTTATATGGGCAAAACTAAGCTTGCAGTTTTCAAATGTCTCAAAAGTCAATTACTATAATTCTGTATTGTTCTTAATTTTCAAAAATTATTTCTATTGTATGATTAGCCTTTCAATCCAAACACATTTCAGATACGCTCCTAATGTGAAAGTCATCCTTCACATGGGATTGATAGGATTTTTGACTATTGAATGAGAGGAAGAGGCAGCCCTTCAATTCAAAAACTCAATCCCATGTGAACTGCATTTCCTATTTATGTTGTGATTTCATTTTTTCAGAGGTATCTGCTCAACAATATTTTAGTAAAAAATGCATGTGTTTTGCATGTTGTGAGAAATCAACAGGATAACTGAAATGTGGATTATGGGATATAAGTAATGTAAAAAAATTTTTTTCCCTCTTGGGAGTTTTCATATCATTTGCCATTGTACAACATGTGATGATGCAGGTTAACTCCACGCTTCCAACGTCCTTCCAGGAGTCCTGAACCCAACACCGTCGGTAATGTCACCGAGATGAGCTGACAAATGAGAACAATTCTCTAATGAAGCCAGGGGATATTTCCAAAAGTGCCAATGTGCTTTTATTTCAAAACAACAGTGTCCAAACAAAAAGTGCAGTACAAAGTGGGGATAAAAACAATTATTAATAAATAAATCCATTAAAATCCGAGGTTAAAATCAGAAGTTAAAATGCAGCCTCTCTTATTATGATCTCAGCCCACCTCCGTCTCATTCTCCCCAGCTCACCCATTGCTCCCGCAGCCGGTGGAGACCCAACAGCCACGAGCTCCTTTCGGTCGACCTCCGTCTTGGCTTCCTTACGGACATCACTGCCAGACCATCTGAGGTCAGCTCTCCTCCCTTCATCCTTCGCGCTCGTGCAGTCGCTCCTCAGATCCCTCGGGAAGACACCTGCCTTGCTCACCCCACTCTAATAGAACATTCAGTGGGGCGAAATAGCCCCTAGAGTGCTAACAACAAACGCTCCTTTGCGGGGCCCCAGCTCGTGCTGTCTCCTCCTTACAGGTGGCCAGATCCTCCTTCTAGGACTGCTCTTTCCTATCCTTTAACCTCCATTATCTTCCTCTTTTCCTCGATCCATCTATCCCTCTATTCTGGTGTCGACCCGTATATATAGCCCTACCTCCCCGCCCCTTAATGGCCGCAGAGCCTTAATCACACGCCATAGGAAGCCAATGAAGCAATTGAGAATGATCGCACCCACACGTGCAGGTGTGACTCGCTCCAACTACCTCATTAACTCCCCGCAGTCGTTCAATCGCGCCCACAGAGAATGACACGGCTATACAGATTTAAAACCTGGCCCTTATTTTTTTTAAAGCCGCGGACCCACTATACCACACAACATTGGTCTATTTTTGTGATCAAATTAGTATTAAAATACAAAGCAGACATTTTGAAAGGGAACATAAGAGATTCTAACTAAAATTATGAAAAGGTAAAAACACAATGCTCATCCCCCACCCTACTATACTATAACACAACCCACCCCAACCCTTCAATATTAAAATTGACAGTGACAACAAAAGAATAAAGGAGCTGTACTACAAAGAAAAAGAACTAAGGATTAGGGTTGCAGCCAGGAACTACTGTAGGTGCATCTGTGCCATATCCATCTATTTATCAATATAAGAGCCCAATGGCCCATCGAACTTTGATCAGGTTAAGAAAGGAAGACTTCCAGACAGAAAGAGAAAAAGTATCAGGAGATTTCCAGCGAGAGGAAAGGGCAGGTTTAGCAGCAATTGTCACTAACACAAATAACCTCTGCTGGATAATAGATAAATGAAGGGTGGAACAATCTAGAACTAGGAAAATGTGGGCTAGCAAATGGGATGCTAAATGAGAAAATGCAAGTAAGAAAATCAGAAATCCCAGACCAAAATCTAACCACAGAAGGGCAGTCTGAGAACATATGTATTAATGTACTTTGAGTGTTCAGGGGAAAAAAAATGACAATTTGGGTCAGATGACAATCCCCAAAAATATTGTTTATGGGGAGTTAATATATAATTGGTGGACAACTTTAAAATGAGTTTGTTGATGATTAGGATTCCTTGAAACCTAATATAAAATTCCATGACATTGAATTAGTGAGTGAAAATTCACTAGGCCACACTGATTAAATCGATAGTGGGCGATATGATGCCTTACAAATCATTGTGTGTAATGCATACACTGGTTTGCATAAGAAGCAAGAGCAGAAGAAACTGGAACCAAACAAATATTAAAGACAGATCTAAGTTGTAAGAGAAAGTAAAAGGGAGACAAGGTGATACAAAAGGAAGATTTTAGAGATTGGAATGTGTGAAGGCCTGACTCAAATATTTCACCCAGTGTGTGAATACCTTTACTAGACCAGGGCTGGAACGTAATGGGATCACCTCCAACGCACAGGGCCACTGTTCTTAAAAATAGGAGAATGTATATATTTATGTATACTTTCTGCTTTCTTTGGAGTTGAAATTTCAAAAGTGTGAATGTAATTTATGCTTAAAGTGTTGTGGAGACTGGCTCGGACACAGACAGGCAGACACGCTCATGTCACCCAACACACGTTTATTTACAATACCTATTTACAAAGTCCAAGTGCCACAAACCCCAATCTTCCCCAAAGTCCAGGCCAACCACTCTGCCTCTTCGGACCGCCTCCTTCTCTCTTTCTAGCACCTTGTCCTGCTTCCACCCGACTCTAGCCTTGAATGAAAGGAGGCGGCCCCTTTTATCCATACCCGTATGTGCTCCAGGTGTGCACCGGCAATCCCGCGGACACGCCCCAGTGTGGCAGAAATGCCGGCTGTCCTCCCGGAAGCACTCCAGGTGTTCCCTCTCTTCTTCCCCCCAGCACTTCCTGGTGTGGCGGAAGTACTGGAGTCCAGGGTCCTTCAGGCAGGGGGATGCACCCTGGCGGTGACCACGGCCCCCTTCCAAGCCCTGTACCTGTGGCCCCCAATACAACCAGGGTGGACGCCCCCTCGTGGTCTGGAGGAGGAATGAGCCCTCCTCCTGTCTTCCTGGGCGTCCCGGCCAGGCATGAGCCCCGTCCGGGTGCCACAGTGTATAGTAAAAGCAAATTTGGATAATTCGTAACAGTGAGCAGGATTGCCATGTTTTAAATATATGCATATAACTGCAATTCAACACATCCACATTCACATGAACTGATTCACAAACACAGGTGTCTTTTTATTGCTTTATCGACTATTTAAACATTTCACTGTTTTCAGACTTCTAGCAAGACTAGGGCATTGTGGCCAATAGTACATTTAATGAAATAATCGTGACAGTTATTTTCTTCACAATAGAAATAAGAGAGGCGGCACAATGGTGCAGTGGTAGCGCTCCGGCCTCACCGAAAGTAGACCGGGGTTCGCTTCTCTGTGTGGAGTTTGCACGTTCTCCCTGTGTCTGTGTGGATTTCCTCTGGGTGCTCTGGTTTCCTCCCACAGTCCAAAGACATGCAGGTTAGGTGCATTGGCGATCCTAAATTGTCCCTAGTGTGTGCTTGGTGTGTGGGTGTGTGTGTGAGCCCTGCGGTGGGCTGGCGCCCTGCCCGGGGTTTGTTTCCTGCCTTGAGCCCTGTGTTGGCTGGGATTGGCTCCAGCACACCCCTGTGACCCTGTAGTTAGGATATAGCGGGTTGGATAATAGATAGATAGATAGATAGATAGATAGATAGATAGATAGATAGATAGATAGATAGATAGATAGATAGATAGATAGATAGATAGATAGATAGATAGATGGATGGATAGAAATAAGAGATCAATACCAAAAGATTAATGAGTTTTGAAAAAATAAAAATAAATAATAAGGGCTTAGGATAGGATAGAGAAAGAGGTTAAATTGCAAAGCTGAAATTCTTAATTAAACAAATGTTTTCCTTTTACAAAAGAGGTTTTGTCGTTATTTTAATAGTAACACTCACAAAATTCACACAAAGGAGACACCATGACTCCATCTTTACATAGCCTAATATCTCTCTATTACATAAAAAAATCTTGGGTCGAGACATTACCTTCTCGGAGACACCTTAACGTCCTGCGAGACAAGGCAGTGAGACAAAAGGACACGTGCTGTACAGGCTTTTAAATGTTCGAAGCGTTGTGCGACATGCAAAACACGCAGCACAGCATCAGCAGCAAGCCAGCAGCTGATCGAGCACAAAAGAGGTAAAAAAAAATGTATCTGTTTCCCATTGTATCACCGTTTAAGAGAGGGTTTCAGAGGAGCGTCCGCATCTCCTTAGCATGCATTCAGCCCCCCTCTTCACAACGCGAGTGGCACAGATACAAAGTGGCTGGCACATTGCATGTCCCATGGGGGTTGTCGAGGGTGGTCGAGCAAAGCGAGGAGGGGGCAATGCCCCCTAGTTTATTAAAGATCTGATTAGGGTAGGGACTCAACACAGCAACACTGCAGGGAAGTATTCATACCAAGCAGTGCAACACAACATTTAATGAAGTCATCACAACCCAACCAAATGAAAGGAGAATGCAAATATAAATGACTAGATCATTTCCCAACTCAAACAATGGATTTTGAGGTAGTCACCTGCATATATTTGCTCAGTGAGTGTGTTGTGCTGGCAACAAAGTCTCTCACATATTTTCTGCATGTGCCAATCTTCATCTTGAGAGAACCTCATCTTGTTAGCACCTTCTTAGGGGCATGTGATAGAAGAGGATGCAGGCAATACTTATTTTTACAGATATGTCTTTGCCAACACTAATCAAGTAAGATTTCAGAATACTATGATGTAAAATGAGTGATGCTATTTCTGTCTAGCTAGATTTGTCATCCGGCTTCAGCAATCCTGTTCATCAAGAAAGAGCATTTGAATGTACAGTATATGCTGAATCCTGTGCCATTTGTTGATCTTTGTGTCTTCCTTGTATTTTGAAGTCTTATCACTTATTGAAGAGAACTCACTTCACATTGAGCACTATTTCCTTGGTCACCAAAGTGAATTCATTGTGAAGAACTCATGCCAATAGTTTGGAGAAATCTTACTATTAACCTGAACAGTGCAAGGAAAAAAACAATCGTATTTTAACTGTTTGGCTGCCATATTACAGCGTTACCATTCACCTTATCAGTGCAAGGAAAAAAAAAATTGAATTTTATCTGTTTGGTTGCCAAAAATATGGATTAGTACTGAAAACTGAATTATTGCCCCTGCTAATTTTAGGCTTCTCTGCACATCTCCATCTTTTAAGTATGTTCTTCATTTTTCATTCATAGAAAATGCTCCATCTCCAAATAGCAGGCATTTATAATAACAGTGCTTACTGTTACATTCCCAGGTATCTACAGCAACTCTTTTCCATGAGCATGAGGGTGGACACAAGTAGTTCTCATTCAGCACTGTCTTTCTCTTGATTCCTGGCTACTATTTCCTCAGGCAGACATGTACTCTATGATCAGTGGCTTTTATTATGATGCTGTTGTTATCTCAGCATACAGTATCATTTTAGCAGCTATAGTATCAGGTGTCGGTCACTAAAAATGGCTAGCCCTTGCCTAAGAGAAAGGCAGTACAATACAATATAATACAAATTCAGCTGTATCTTGGCTAATTTAAAGTAATGGAAATGTGTGTAGCGTGTCTGATAAAATTAAATGTTATTATTTTTATCAGTGGTGCTTAACATCTCATTGGTATAGTGTTCACTTTTTGGTTTACCATGAGTTTGTGGTTCAAGTGTGGGTAATTAAGTAGTTTCAGAGGGTGTGTTCTTCTTGTTGTTCTTCTAAAGTCTAGGTACGTAAATAATCAGACCTACAATGCCTGTGTATTTAGCCAAAATCTGAAAGACACTTAGGGGTTGTCATTGTGAGAAAGCACTGGTCTTCACCATTAAAGCTGCAGAGTAGTGACCAAATTCAGATATTCAGATTATTAATCAAAGCAGAGTGCTGAAATGGATTGAAAGGTTTAGAAGTGATATAGAAACTGCATTTGATGAAGACCAAGAGACCAATGGTAGACTACTGTATGTGCATAAATGAAAGCATTTTTCATAGATGGGATTCCAAAGCTTTTGGAACAGTAAATACCAGATAGATAGATAGATAGATAGATAGATAGATAGATAGATAGATAGATAGATAGATAGATAGATAGAGCATCCATCTATTTTAAAATTTTCAAATAAATTACGTATAATTTCTTGAAGCAAATAGCGTCATAAATACAGTGCTGCACATGTAAGTGCACACACGCAGCTGGGTTCATTTCTAAAGATAGAAACATCTGCAAAATAGCTTCAGGCAGGATTTATATCGCTCTGCCATACCGTTAAATGTATCATAATGATTTGGTACAGTACGCTTTAATAAACCCTTCTCAATGTGCTGTGTTTCTCAGGGATTCACGTGTGATGGTTCAACAGATATGCATAAAAATTCTAAAGCAAATAGGAAGAGTAGCAGAAGCACCCTTTGAGCAATAGATCAGAGACACAAATTATAGAAGCAGGGTGTTTTCTGATAAAATGCATATTTTGTCATATTCTAAAAAAGGTGCATCTACTGTCACTATTTTGAAAGGAGATGAAATAAATTGCAGTGATGAAAGAGATAACATTTTTGGGTAATTAAACTGTTCAGTTCTCTTGAATATTAAAATTAAATGCATAAACAAAATTCTAGGAAAAATATCCTTGATTTGCTTTTTTGTGTAGGCATACAAAGTGCAGATGTAAAGTCAGCACCTGTTCCAGCTTATAAGATTTATATGAGAGGTTGTTGGCATGCATCCTTACAGCTTTCTAATGAGGGATCATGTGTTAATGTCAAAATCTACATACGTAGCACATTCAGAATACAACATGAATGAAAACTTGTAGTGAGGTGGTAATATTTTCATTTCAAAACATGCATCCTATGAAAAATTTACAGAAATCCCATCCTCTAAAAGACTATTTTCATATATGTTGTATTACAGTTTGGTTTTCAATTTCACATTTTTTATAGTTGTGTCCCAAAAACCAAACAATACATAAGGTTGTTTTTACATAAACTATATGTCAATCACATAAAAGTCAAAATACAACTTTAATTGTTTGTTTTTTGGGTGACTATAGGAAACACTTTATTTATTGACTAATTGATGAACTGTATATATGTATTTTTTATTCATTAATTTATTTTAAATCTTTTCTAACACACAATAAGAGAAGCTGTTTCATAGACTATGGGCACTTCTGTTTCAGAGATGTGAATGCAGGGCTTTACTGTACATTCTGAATACTGAAGTGATTGTTCACAGAGCGCCATAATGTCTGTTGACTTTTGCTCAGTTCTACCCTTTATGTAAAATATTTTGCAACTAGCTGTTTTTTTTTCAGCGTAAAACTTTATGTGAAAAAAATATAATGTAAGATAATTCAAGGAACTATTTTGGTAGATTGAATTTTGTGAAGCAAGGTAAGAGCTTGAAAACACAAACCTTTACACTCAAGGTGCTCAAACTACTTAATTTTCATTAATGTCTGTCTAAATACTTTTGTAAGGGTAATAAACCAGTAAAAGAAGATAATTCCCAAACAGTAAAAGATAAAAAAAATCATAAATGAACAGAGTACTGATTGCTTCCATATTTAATAAATAAAAATGTGTTTCAAAGAATACAGAGAGAGTGAATTAAGATGGGAGCCCTCAGGCTGTTTTTATAGTAGGAGCCATATATAGAATAGAATCCTAGATGATGCTGCTGTCTTTCGGGTTGTTTCAGATAATTCGCTGCCAGGAGAGGTCAAACAGTGTAGCATGACACATCAGAGAAGAATGTGTGACATGTCCAATAAAATACCCAGATCTACACTTAAGCTTAGTACAGAACAACAGAGCAGCCCTCCCCTTCAGATTTCTTGGTTTTAATCTGCCTCATACTGTCACAACTGTCAAAGTGTTTCAAGCATTTCAGTGTGGGTGGTGAGTGATATTTTGTTTTTAACACACAAACTAATTCGTAGGAAAGTAGGCTAAACCCACAATAAGTGTTGTTAAGACAGACAGCAATTATAAAGCGATACCACTGCTGACTGTAAAAAATTCTAACAAGTTACTTTCTTTTTAATAAAAAAATTTGAAAAGGAACAGCTCAACAAAAAGAGCAACATATTTTTCTTCATCAGACAGCAAGTAGATAATTGAACTCATTAATTGTTTTTAATGGAAGATGTAGGAAAGAGTTCTCTGTTCTTCCAGTGATTTTCCCAACCACCATGATAAAGTATTGGATGCCATAAACCAACATTATTGGGTGCAAAACAGATGCAAGCCTGCCTAGGACTCCAATCCAGCAATCACAGGGCAAACTCCAGTATAACCAAGTTTTGCTTACCTTTGCCCAATTCCAAGTTGTTATTAAAAATTAGAGTAGTTTTTGTCCAAGTTGGTAGACACTTATATCGCATCCAGCTATGAAGTGCTGAAGGGAAACCTTTCTGCCTGTCTTTTTGTGTTTAACATTCATGAGCACCAGCTGTTGTATGTTTCTTGTGTCTATGACATGTAAAACTGTGATTGGGCACAAATCTCTAAACTTTCCCTGTCTCTGCAGCCCTTTTTATTTCAGCAGTCTAATCCACCCTATAATCTTGTATAGTATGAAATACTCAAGCCAAAATCAGTCTATTTGACAATTTGTGCTGGCCTGAACTAATCTTACAAAATGTATGAGGCGGCATGAGAAGCTGTAACCCCTTGGAGCAACCATTTAACTTAATCATACAAACTTTGTAACAAGTAACAATTATTGTCAGCATAAGGAAACTAACCAATTGAAAATGTGGTGGCAACAATCAAGGTGAAGTTTACTGCCATGTGTATACTGTAAACAGTACATAGTGTACAAAGTGTAGTGAAATATTCTGGGAAATACAGGGGGAAGATTGAGGATAAAGCACAACCACTAACCTAGTTTCTGTTTCTTTCAGAGTGGAGGAGAACATTCTGGAAGATGGCTGACGTCACTTCTTGCTTAGAGCCGTAAGCCCCACCTCCTCTGGCATGCCCAATATATAAACCTTGCTTTACTGGAAGTCTCTGCTCATTTTGGGATCTGCTTTTTAAGAGGAGGGAGCTTCACTTTTGGAAGTCACTTTTTAGCTTGGGGGACTTGCATGATGGCATAGTGGCAGCAGTTCTGTCTTGCAGTGAGGATCATGGGTTCATGCCCTGGGTCATTCCTGCGTGGAGAGCACTTTAAGTAGTGAGAAAAGCACTATATATAAATGTAATGAATTATTTATTATCTCAATGAGAGACTTCAAAACAACTTTGCTTACACTTTTTTCCTTTTCATTTTCAAATGGACATTAAATGGGGTATTCCCTGGAGTCACAACACTTTTCCTTGTTCTTACAATGTATACTATTTATTTTATATATACTGTACAATCCACCTTAATAAAAGGAGAGTGTCTGTGTCCTGTTGCTAGGGTTAGAAACAGGCAAAGCAAGTAGACGAAGGGCTAAAAAAAAATCAAATATGATAATAAAAATACAAAGTAAGGCTCTAAAAATAAGAAAAATGGTCGTATCAGCCTATTCTCTTGTTTGATTTTATATTCTTGGGGTAGCAGTGTGGAAGTAACTTTCTTGCACCCGTTTGGGCCAGGTGATTAAGGCTTACAGATGTAATGCTAATGACAGATAACTTTGTGTGGTGGGTGATGGCTGAATGAAAATAATTAATCGGGTAACCAAAGCCCCAACTTAATTAGGTTATACTTGTTAAACCAGGCCAATGTAGTAGCAACCACCCTTGAAGAAGAAAAGGCTGCCATGAAGGTTTTGGTGCGTATTATTATCCATCCATCCATCCATTTTCCAACCCGCTGAATCCGAACACAGGGTCACGGGGGTCTGCTGGAGCCAATTCCAGCCAACACAGGGCACAAGGCAGGAAACAATCCTGGGCAGGGTGCCAACCCACCGCAGGACACACACAAACACACCCACACACCAAGCACACACTAGGGCCAATTTAGAATCGCCAATCCACCTAACCTGCATGTCTTTGGACTGTGTGAGGAAACTGGAGCGCCCGGAGGAAACCCACGCAGACACGGGGATAACATGCAAACTCCACGCAGGGAGGACCCGGAAATCAAACCCAGGTCCCCAGATCTCCCAACTGTGAGGCAGCAGCGCTACCCACTGCGCCACCGTGCCGCCCATGTTAAACTGTTTCTTACAATATTTCTCATTATGACTAGCTGTCCAATAAACTTATGCCCAGTTGATTGAAACTGTCCATACATATATTGGTGTGAATGCCAATGGCCCTGTACCGTTTGCCAGAAAGGAACACAACTGTGTGGGATGGCTGAGGTCTTGAATTATACTGTCTAAGGCAGCAAGAGTTATATATGTCCTGAACAGATGGCAGATGGCAGTGCTGGTAATATTCTGTGCTGCCTTCACCATCTTGTTCAGAGCTTTACAATTTTATGAAAAATAACATCATTAGGGTGCCTCTAAAGTGTAAAATACAAAGAAAGGAGAATTGCCTGTTCTCTCTTAATAGAGTGGCTTCTTTAGTGTTTAAATGCCCTTCCTCTAATATTGAAAGCTTCATACCTATAGATATAAAATTCTCTAAACTGTTTAATTTAATTCAAGGCCAGAGGGGCCGAAGTCTATCCCAACAGCATAGGTCACAATGTGGAAAATAATCCTGGATAGGAAGCCAGTGCATTGCAGGGCCCACTCATACACATACCTACATTCACATTCTCACCGGGCCAGTGAGGTTTGTGATTATTGATGACTGAAAACCCAGCACCCCTTTAGAGTTCATTTTATACACTTCAGAGACCAAATTTTACTTCTGGAGCATCTGTTTGCTTTTAGATTACTCTTCAAGGCAAACCTTCACTTTACCAGCTTAAGCATCTATTGGAGTCTGCCTGGTGTGTTCCTACCTCTGCAATGACACAGTCTTATCAGTATCAGTATTCCTCTTTCATAAAATGATCACCAAGGATAGAGTGCCAGTATGACAGAACCTTGCCTGCCACAAAAAGCAATGCCTTAAAGACGATGTTTATAGTAAAATGAGTGATAGTTATGTACAAAATAAGTTACCTTTCCCATGGACACTTGATCCAAGCAGATGAAACATACACACTTAGAGAAACTCTCAGTGGCCATTGTATATCAGATTTGAGACCATATTGTAAATCTGTGTTTTGGGAATCATATTTCCATGATTATTTCAATTCTAGAAGTATGCTATCATTTTATTAGGTGCCATTTATGCCTCCTTCTATGTTTGTTACTGCTTGTTTGTTATCAAAATCACCTTAATGGGGATGCTATGTTTGATGTCACAATTGCCAACAATATTTAAGATGCTGTCATTGTAGCTGCAGTGTCTAAGTGGATGAAACCTTGCAGTTATAGGTACAAAGTATGCTCAGGAAATCTATAAACACTTCTTCAACCAATAGAGACTACCCCCCAATCCCCTACCACATCTTTAGGTAGACAGGAATTCATTGCAATGATTGATTCTTGCTGTCCAATTTTTGGTACTTTGTCACTGTGGATTTTTGGCTTTCCGGTTCTGAACATTTGCCTAGTACCTTTTTTTAGGTTTCACTTCATTGCCAAATCATATCTTTCATTCATTGGGACAAGCATTTAATCTGTAGACCACTGACTCTAAGTGTTGAGCTCTTTAAAATGAAAATTAGGTGTATCAGTGAAGTGTACTGTCATAGCTCACGCTGCTTCCTTGTGACTTTTGGACTAGTGATACAGTGAGAAACCTGGGACTAGTACTAGTAACTTTGGATGCCCCAAAACATGTCTGTTCATTTCCTCAGGGACAATTTGGAAGACCGTACAAGGTAGATACACTTATGAGGTTCCAGATGACATGTAATGAGAGGACATGCCCTATGAGGTCCACAAAAAATCATTTTAAGACCACCTTTTCTAGCCACATGACCAAGGGAGCCATTTCTAATAAGCTACTGGAAGAGAGGTCATCAGTTGCTGCCAAAAAAGAAATTCCACCCTTGGAGGGCTGTCTAATCTGCTCATAGTGGGATCCAACCCATAGGGAAAAGAAATTAAAACAGAGACTTTGAATTGTTCAACAGCACTAGAAAACTCAAAAAAGCCTAATAGGCTATTAAATCTTACAGAGACTAAACACAACCATTTTCTTTATCTTTTAAATGTCATGGTGGTAGCATCATTTCTCTTCCCAGTGGCTGGAGTTCTCCTTATAATAATTAAGTGTTTGTTGGTTGGCATGGTGACAGAGTGATTTATGATGTTGCCATACAGTTCAAGTAACCTGAATTCAAAGTCCATCATTGAGCTGTTTGCACATACTCCACTTGTTCCCATTGCTTTTGTTCCAGTGCTTTGTTTCCTCCTGCAATGTGCACATTAGGCAACTTGATAATGTAAAATTGTCCTAGTACTGTGTGAGTGAGTGTGCCCTGTGGTGGAGTGGAATTACATGAAAGTGTTGGTTCCTGCCTTCTGCCTGAGACTTCTGCAATAGGCTCCGGCACTGACAAATCCATTAATGGAATAAGTGAGTTCAGACAAGTGGATAAATGTTCATCTACATAACATTTACATTTGTTTATTAATAATTAATTTCTGTCTAAAGTTACTTTTGCTGATGTCTTTTTCAGGGTTGCATAGTGAAGCAACGATGGGTAATCAATCAGCAGCCTTGTAGCTTTCAGTCTCCAATGGTTTACTGACGTGGCAACAGTAATTATATAATTATATTAAATCATACAAAGAATAAAATTGTATATTAAGGATGTGATATACTGTAAATTAAATGTAATATTTGAAGTTAATATATTTGGTACCAATATGGCATCTTTCACACCAATGCTTTAACTGATTGCCCTGCAGGCCCTATTTTATCTTGATAGGCCAGACACTTTAATTTAATTTTTTCTTTAATGTTATACACTTTAAATTCCATTTTTAACCCTTACCTTTTGTCGGTGAATGCAATATGTCTGTAATACAAACAAATGTGCACATTGTTTCATTATTTCACCCCAAAAAATACAGGTCCTAAAAATGCAAAGATATACAGTTTTTACTTTTGCTGATTCAAATGTTCAAATGAGTGGCGTAGAGCCTGTGCCAACAGTACCGGGTGCAAGACAATGATATTCTCCAGACAGGACATAAGAACACTACAGTGACATTCATGTACACTTAAGGCTAATTTAGAGTTGTTGATGAACTTAAAACATTTGTCTTTTAGATGTTTCATGAAACTTTAGTATGAGAAAAATGACAAATAGACACATGAAGAAGACTCTACACTGACCGTGACCGAGTTGTTGTTTGAACCCTGAACTCCTGCTACTGTGATTTTGCCACCCAACTCTAGGGTGTTTGCTTAAAAAAATATTTTTCTATTAAGCCAAATCAGTTAGAAATTCTAAAATATTTTGTTTAAGCAATGTTAGAAAACAAACAGTAAGTTAATGAAATGTGTGTGCCTCACAAGAGCCCTGTATTACAAATAGACCAAGCACCATTTTTAACCACTTTCTGGTGTGACTGTATTGGGGGAATGCCAAGGCTTCCAGGGGATACCCTCCACACTTGACACCTACAATACGCCAACGTGGACCGCCTGCTGTAATGAGATCATGAGGCAAATTTACAAGATAGCTCCCTCCAGCACTGCAGTAGAGAAAATGCAATTAAATTGTCCAATAGCTTCATCGATGTGCTGGTGTAATGTGCCATATGGGTGACTGCTAAAAACAAAAGGGAGAAATTAAACAATTGTTCATTCAAAAATAAAAAGAGAGAGAAAAGAAAATGTTAAATCTGAGCAGGTCATTGCACTGCTGAATGGACCAAATGTTCATCAAATAAAAATGACTAAGGCTATTTTAAACTCAGTTCTGGATAAATGCTATAAAATTCCATTAGTAGATCAACATTTATATTTTGTCCTCTCTAACACATGTAATACTGTACAAACAAATATGCTAGTAAGCAATCTTTAAATGCACTGCTTTCATATTTTTACAGTTGCTTGCACACACAGGATCAGACTATACACATACATATTTAATACTTGAAACAGAACATACTGTCTTATTTAAAACTTAGTGTCCAGCCTCTGCTTTGGTTACATCCTGAAGTTTGGTATCTACCATTTTATGTACACATTGTTACTTAACCTGCTTTTGAAAGCTAAGAGACATTTCTTGCTGCTACTCTTTAAGATAAAGTGCCTGACTAACTGTTGTTTCCTCAATTTTTCCATAATGTCAGTTTTTGGGTGGGAATCTTACTCAAGATCAGAATCAGCCTTGTGTTAGTTGTTAAAATTGGATATTAAATGAGAGAACGGGCAAATGATTACTGGATTCTTAATACAGACTTCTTATCCCTATTGATAATGTCTGGTGAAGAATGAGATATTTTATGGGTGGTGTGACTGAAGTAACTCTGAGCCTGGTAAATATCCCACTTTTGGTAAAGGCCATTCATCCATCAATCCATTGTTGAATCCAATTCATCCAGTCCGGATCACAAGGATTGTGTCCTGTCTTGGCAGAAAGGTAACCCTGGATGGGAGGGCAGCTCATTACAGGGAACAACCACTCATAAGGGGCCAATTTAACTTCACTAATGTTGTTGGGATGAGGGAGAAAAAACAGAACAACCACAGAAAAAAATCACAAAAACAGAGGAAATGTTTAGGAAGGTATTCATTGCTATTGGAATTTTTGTAATTTTAAAAAAGTGCTTTTTATAGACAATACCAATGCATTCTCCCTTTGGATTTAATAGCGGTTGGTCTGGTATTTTATACAATTATTTCTGATTTCTGTTCTTGAAGGTACAGTATAATTCTTGGAAAGCAATTTAAAAGATATTACTTGATGGAGAATGGTGCTTGATGCTGCCGGGATAGGTTTCCACATTTCACACCATGACTCTGAATTGAATTAAGCAGGTCAGGAATGAATGAATAAAATTCTTCATATTTATAGATCTTTTAGCAAACCTCAATAGCCACAACTGTGTACATTTATTGATTACCTTACAAAACAATTAAAAAAAAGTCTGTTTCTCTGTTTCCTATTAAATGCACTGAACTCCGTTATTAAAGAAAGAAAGTAACTGGCGACTAGATTCGTATTCTTTAATTCCAAAGCTATATTTGCTGACAATTGCTTTACCATCAATAACAACATCAGGGGAGTTCAGCAGAGAATGTGGATTACTGGATGCTCATTTCTTAACCCTAATAGACAGTTTACACATTTGTTTCATTACTGAGGGGCCTAAGGGTAACTCTATTTTCACTTTTTTTTACATATACCTTAACAGAGTGTTCTAAATCCTATAAAATTAAATCTTTTTTTCTCAAACTTACCATAAAGTAATTTTATCATTGAAGTTAATTTGATATATAAACTGCCATCAAGTGTTCTCCAATTGCTGCCAAGAAAACTTGCGAAAAATCAGCTCCTGTATATATTCAGTCAGACTTTGTAAACCATGGAGTAAAATATATCATAGTATATGTTAATGAATAATATGTTAAGTCAGAGCTGCCTTGATGAATTGACGACTTATTACTTGCTTATGGTGCATCACATGAGGATTACATGGGAGTGGCACTAGCCCACAGAATAGTTGATCTTTAAATTTTGATGTGGGGTAATGTATCAAGAACTGCCTCAAAGAGCCAGAACTTGAAAACTTGAGGATACATACATGATGTATTATGGGGCTAAGCTGGTGCCTACTCATAGAATAAGTCACTGAGTCAACTAAAGTTAAAACTATGAATAAACAAATAAAAGATTGAATTCAATATTATTTACTGTATATCAGTGATAAAATATTTTTTTCCAAACAAAGAATGATGCAAAAAAATAAAAATAGTAAAAGGCTGGGTAGGAAAGAAAGAAAGAAAGAAAGAAAGAAAGAAAGAAAGAAAGAAAGAAAGAAAGAAAGAAAGAAAGAAAGAAAGAAAGAAAGAAAGAAAGAAAGAAAAGAGGACCACAGGCATTTGTTCACCTGGAATGACATTTTCCTTTATATTGATTTTTTTCTCCTTGAGACTTATTGTTTTAGAAGAAAGTACAGCACTGACCATAGGCCTTCTGTCAGTTTCTTGCCTGCAGTGAACTCCAGCCCTTTGTAGAGAATGCCATTATTGTTGAGAGGCTTGCATTTTCCTGAACATTTGTTTAGAAACTCATTTGTGGTTTGTTTTCCTCCTGAACTATCGTAATCGACATCCCAGGTTCTTCGTGTCAATTAGTGTTCAGAACAATGCTCTTTGTTGCCCAGAGCCTACACTCCTCCTGACAGCCTCCTTAGATAGCTTATCTGACTGCCACCAGGAGCTTCATCAGCTTGCACCTCCTTTTAGATTTATTACCTTGTCAAAGGTGATGTACATCCAGCCACTGCTGTAAACCAATCACGCCAAAGGAGTGGTAGGATTAGTGACCACGTATTAAATGCCTACCAGCCAAAGAATTAGAATCAACAATCCAGGAACAAAATGCTTGAAAAGGTGAACTACAGGTGAAGTCAAAGGTCTGCCAGTAAGTGACTTAGAAACACAGAAAGACAAGATTTTGAGTGCAGTAGGCTTTAGGAAAAGTTGGAAAGGTCAGAAGAGTCAAAATTTGATTCTTTGAAGGCAGAATTTATTATTTTGTATACCTTGTTCCAAAGTTACAAAGAATCATACATATTTCATTTCTCAGGTTTGTTTTATAAGTATCTTTTCATTTGGAAGAATACAGTGGACCTACAGTCTGATTGACCCTTCCTTGTATTTGGTGGTATTCTTGATTAGTGTTCCTCAACCACGGTGTCAAAAAGTTGTGAGGAGTTGTGTTGGGATCAAGGGTGCCATGTAATATTTAACCCCATTTGTATCTGTGAATGTTTTACGTGTGGGGAACTGCCCCCTGCTCTTACACTCACACTTGATTCACCAAGGGGTGCAACCGCACCGCTCTTACACTTGCACATTTGAGTCAACATTGGGGAGCCCTCTTTTAAACTTGTGCTTGTTTCATCAAGGGAAAAACCCTACCCCACTTAAAAAATGTAAAAATGGGTTGTGAAACAATAAAGGTCGAGAAACACTGTTCTAGATGCTGATGTAGTGTTGGCAGAATTAGAGATTAGTAACTGAGTTTGTTTTTTTGTTCTAATACTTAGACAGAAACTTGTGTAACCCTGTGAACTGCCCCCTACTTTTCTTTTATAAAAAGCACCTTAAGTTAATTTAAGCTGTTATAGCAGATATTTGGGATATGATCAATGAAAGATATACACACATACATATACAGGTGGAATCACGTTGTATCAAAATTCATGGGACCATAAAAATAGTTAATTATAGTGGAACTATTTTTATAACAAATATAGGGAAAATACATATACTGTTGTGTGTGTTTCTGTCTCTCTCTGTCTCTCTCTTTCTATATATAAATATATATATGGACTGGATAATGTGTTAGGAACGAAAGGATTCCACATTGTTTGATGGAAATGAAAATTATCAACCTACAGAGGGCTGAATTCAAAGACACCACGATAATCAACGTGAAAAAATGATGCAGCAGGCTAGTCCATTTTACTGAAATTTCATAGCAGCAACTCAAAATGGTACTCAATACCACCAAACCAGCCAGAAACATTCACACCAGTGGCCTGCTGGAGGTCATTTTGTAGGGCTCTGGCAGTGCTCATCCTGATCCTCCTTGCCCAAAGGAGCAGATATCAGTCCTGCTGATCAGTTACGGACCTTCTACGGCCCTGTCCAGCTCTCCTAGAGTAACTGCCTGTCTCCTGGAATCTCCTCCATGCCCTTTGAGACTGTACTGGGAGACACAACAAGCCTTCTGGCAATGGCACAGTATTGATCCAGGATAAGTTGGACTACCTGTGCCACCTCTGTAGGGTCCAGGTATCGCCTCAAGCTACCAGTAGTGGCACTGACCATAGCCAAATGCAAAACTAGTTAAAAAACAGTCAGAAAAGATGAGGAGGGAGAAATATCAGTGGCCTCCACCTGTTAAACCATTCCTGTTTTGAGTGACATCTCATTGTTGCCCCTCTTGTGCACCTGTTGTTAATTTCATTAACACCAAAGCAGCTGAAACTGATTAACAACCCTCTCTGCTAGTCAACTGACCAGCTCAATATGCCAGAAGTTTCATTGACTTGATGCTATATTCTGATTAAAAAGTGTTTCTTTATTTTTTTTTGAGCAGTCAATATATATATACATATACAGTATACATACATATAATATATATATATATATATATATATATATATATATATATATATATATATATATATATATATATATATATATATATATACATACACATACATACATATATATAAATGGAAATAAAATGTTCATTTCTAATACTTGGTTGAAAACCCTTTGCTGTCAACGACAGCCTTAAGTCTTGAACTCATGGACATCACCAGATGCTGGGTTTCCTCCTTTTTAATGCTCTGCCAGGCCTTTACTGCAGCGACTTTCAGTTGCTGTTTGTTTGTGGGCCTTTCTGTCTGAAGTTTAGTCTTCAACAAGTGAAATGCATGCTCAATTGGGTTAAGATCAGGTGACTCACTTGGCCATTCAAGAAATCTCCACTTCTTTGCTTTAATAAACTCCTCGGTTGCTTTGGCTGTATGTTTTGGGTCATTGTCCATCTGTATCATGAAACGCCGCCCAATCAATTTGACTGCATTTAGCTGGATTTGAGCAGACAGTATGTCTCTGAACACCTCAGAATTCATTCGGCTATATATTGCCTTTGATTCTTGAATGTCTAAGCATTATCCTCTGATGAAGGCTCCTGGTAGGGGCTGAAAGCTCAAGAATAAAAAGTACTTTATGATATGTGATTCACTTTTTTCTCCCTTTGTGGATCTCCACCTGCTAATATGCAAACCGTATCACAGACCTTCGCTTCCATTCATATATATATATATATATATATATATATATATATATATATATATATATATATATATATATATACTTATACATACAGTATATATATATATATATATATATATATATATATATATATATATATATATATATATATACTTATACATACAGTATATATATATATATATATATATATACTTATACATACAGTATATATATATATATATATACATGCATACATATATATATCCATATATATATATACATACATATATATATATATATATATATATATATATATATATATATATATATATATATATATATATATATACATATATATTCATGGCATTCGTAGTCTGAATCACAATCTGATTGTATGGGTGGTTACCTGCCAGGTAACGATTGTGGTTGGTCAGCAAGTCGGCTAACATCCGTCACGGTGCCCTTTTTTCAGTTGCGAGAAGCAGATCATATCCATCCATTTTCCAACCCCCTGAATCCGAACACAGGGTCACGGGGGTCTGCTGGAGCCAAAGGGCACAAGGCAGGAACCAATCCCGGGCAGGGTGCCAACCCAAAGCAGATATATATATATATATATATATATATATATATATATATATTTATATATATATATATATACATATACATATTCATATATATATATATATATATTTGCAGTTGGAGATCCACAAAGGGAGAAAAAAACGAATCACGTATCATAAAATAGTTTTATTCCTGAGCTTTCAACCCCTATCAGGGGTCTTCATCAGAGGATAATGCTTAGACTTACAAGAATCAAAGGCAATATATAGCAACACATTCAGTATGGGGGGGGGGGGGGGGGTGGAGGTGACTAAGTCAGTATGATCAAAGGGGGGGGGTGGGTGGAGGTGACTAAGTTAGTATAATCAAGGGGGGGGGGGGGGGTTGTAGAGTTTAATTAATGTGTATATGTCCTTTGATTCCTGTAAGTCTAAGCATTATCCTCTGATGAAGACCCCTGACAGGGGTTGAAAGCTCAGGAATAAAACTATTTTATGATACGTGATTCGTTTTTTCTCCCTTTGTGGATCTCCAACTGCAAATATGCAAACCGTATCACAGACCTTCTCTTCCATATATGTATGTATATATATATATATATATATATATATATATATATATATATATATATATATATATATATATATATATATACATATATATATATATATATATATATATATATATATACATATATATATATATATATATATATATATATATATATATATATATATATATATATATATATATATACATATATATATATATATACATATATATATATACATATATATATACATATATATATATATATATATGATATGATATGATATGATATCTGCGGTGGGTTGGCACCCTGCCCGGGATTGGTTCCCTGCCTTGTGCCCTGTGTTGGCTGGGATTGGCTCCAGCAGACCCCCGTGACCCTGTGTTCGGATTCAGCGGGTTGGAAAATGGATGGATGGATGATATGATATGATATGATATGATATGATGCTCCTAAATCATGTGCCCTATGCTGGATTGGTGCCTCACCCAGGGTTGATTCATAACCATATATGTAGTGCTACCAACATAAGCTTCAGACACTAAAATCTTGAGCTGATTAAGTTAAGGAATTGATGTATTGAAGACAAGCAACTAATGGGTCTGGGTCAAGGCTAACCAACTTGCTAGTTTCTTTAAATGCTACTTATTTTACAAATATTAGGTCATGTAAATGTATGAAGCAGTTACTGTGGTGAAACCTCCATTTTCAAAAGTGTAACTGTTTCTTTGCTTTCCGTACAATTTCTGAGCCTATTTCTTTCATTACTTCTCAAGATTATACTGGTTGTGGAAAGCAAGATCCAGTCACATATGCTTAAGGAGTAGGAGGACATGATCAGAATATGTAAACTCAACACAGACCATGCTTTTGCTGGAAAACTGAACATGGGTTTCCAGAGCTGCAAAAAATAACCATAACTACTAAACTAATATGCTGCCTTTATTTATTATCTCTTTTTGGAAAAAGAAACAACACAATCATTCTAAACATGGTATCACTATAACCAAAAGAAATTATTGCAATTGATAATGATAACTGGGAAAAGGCATGTCAAATTAAATAAATAAAATAACAACAAGCAGAACTCGTGTCACGCTAATTAAATGGATAAATTATTTATGAAATGTTGCCTGCTGTGTTTAATGGAGTTAACACATTACTTCCTATCTGTTATGTGCATGAGAAAATGAGGCCTCAAATTTTATATCTGTGAATTAGGAGGAATTTCTATGCCAAATACTAGAATTACTTGGATGAAGATTTCATTTCCCACTGTTCTAACACTCTTAGTTGTTTTAGCAGAACAGGGAAAAGCTCACCAGTTTGTTAAAAGAAAAAGTGATAAAATAATGAAGCCAAGTAGACATTTTCTGGCTGACAGTGCAAGCCGGCTAGAGTGTCAAGAGGTGGTAAAATGCTTAGAATTACGGAAACATTTATAGGTGTATTTGGGTGTCAGGGTCATTCTGTGGGAAGTCATATGTCATTTAGGGTGACACAGTGTTTTGAGATGATGCTGCTGCTGCTGCTAAGCTCCATAGGTCTGGATTTGAATCCCACTGTGTGAATTGTATGTGTGTAGCTTACATGACCACCAGGTACTTCAATCTTCCTCCTAAATTCCAAAGAGATGCATCTTATGCAATATGTTTGGGCATTTACATGTTTATTCTACAGTTGAACTGCAGAAAAAAGCTAACTACAGCATTATAAGTGGGAGATGAAGAAAATAGGAATGGATCGATGGGCTTTTCACTTACAAAAATATGCATTTGATTAATCAATTCATCCATTTAGAGTGTTACGCCATCACATGGAACCAAGGATACAATGACAACAAAAAAATACAATACTATTTTTATTCAAATATATGAAACATACATTATTCTGGTAAATTGGGAGCTGACATAAAGATAAGCAAAGTAAAGAATACCTTTCCAATTCATGTCATGGTATATTCATCAGTACCTCCTGAGCATTTTGCCTGGACTCCTCTGTAGCTTATCCTGTTCTAACCACTAGGCTACCAATAGCACAAACTTTGAGTTTTAGCTAATTCCTTCTATT
This sequence comes from Erpetoichthys calabaricus, assembly GCF_900747795.2. NCBI lineage: Eukaryota > Metazoa > Chordata > Cladistia > Polypteriformes > Polypteridae > Erpetoichthys > Erpetoichthys calabaricus. The sequence continues at coordinate 71,943,782 of NC_041405.2, forward strand.
TACACTATGGCTCCATCCAGAAATGATTCCTGGTAGAACAGACTTTGAACCACTGTGGCCATAAAATCAAAATAAGTGAGATTGAATGAATGTGTAGATCTGTCTATAAAATATTAACAAATAACCTGTGTTACATATCATATCTTGTTAATAGTATTAGTAATTGGTTGACAGATTGCCACAGTTGCCTTACAGCTCTAGGATCCTTGTTTTGAATGTCAGCCCATGAAGTATGTACTGTATGTGCAACTTGCAATTTTTCCAGATTCTATACATGTTATTTTTGGGTGGTCCGTCTTCCATTTAATCATAAAGATTTACATGTTGGGTTAAACAGAAAATCTAAACTGATCTGGTATGAGTGATTGTGTCTTGCAATGGATTGTCACCTCATCCAGGCGTGGTTCATGTCTTGCACCTGGTACTGCTAGGGTAGGTGGTGGCTCTCTGAACTTTAACAACCTACGCCGCATCACGACAATGTCAGCCGCCACGGCTGGTGCGTCTTTGTTAACGTCGTCCCAGCCGGTTCGTTTTGCGCTGATAAATGCCAGATCGGTCGTGAACAAAACTTTCATCCTGAAAGACTTTTTTCTTTCGAATGGCCTGGATTTTTTATGTACTGCTGAAACCTGGATTTTACCGGGCGAGACGCTCTCACTCACTGAAGTTTTGCCCCCGGGATGCTGGTCATCTGTCGCACGTTTGACGCGTCATCAGAGCACAGTCGCTCCAATTATTATCAACACTGGAAGTATCGTGAGATCTCTGGACTCTAGCATGGGATACACCCGAGCCACTGACAGAAATATCGCGAGGTCTTCACATCCCCGGCTGGATTTATTTTGTGGAATGAATTCTAAGCTGCGTGGAGTGGATTTTAATGTTCTGCGTCCTGTACAGAGATTTACTTCACAGTCATTGGTTAAATTTGAACTATTTAACTCTCAATCTATCAGCAATAAATCCATACTGATTGAAGAACACATCAGGGAAAAAAGGACTTGACTTCATGTGTCTGACAGAAACCTGGCACCAGTCAGAGGTTTACTCTGCCTTAAATGAAGCCTGTCCACTTGGCTACAGTTACTTGGAGGCAGCTCGCAGCACTGGGCGTGGTGGTGGAATAGCTGTTATCCACCGTCAGGACCTGGGGTTGTCCCCTATCTCGATACCTGCAATATCTTCCTGTGAGTGCCTTACATTTAAATGTAAGCCCCCGTTTCCCCTGACTGTTCTCCTTATCTATCGACCTCCAAAACCCAATTCTGCCTTTATTCCGGAAATTACTGATCTTCTCACAACACTCTGTGCTACTTCTGCCAACATCATAATCTTAGGAGATATAAATATTCATGTTGACAATCCCACAGGTTATCTCACTGCTGATTTCCTTGAGCTGCTAGATTCTCTCAACCTACAACAACATGTTGATGTTCCCACACATTCTAGGGGTCACACTCTTGACTTGGTCATTTCAAACTGTGCCCCAATCAGGAATCTACAGGTATTTGATCTTGGTATTTCAGACCACAAAGTTGTGTCATTGGAGCTGCCCTTTTTCTCCTCCCGTATCAAACCAAAACGACAGATCTACTTCAGAAATCTGAAGAATATCAATGTGGATGCCTTGGCCTTGGACCTTACATTTCTCTCCTCTGACTTTATCAGCTCCCTCTCTGTTGCTGACCTTGTGGATTTTTACAACCAGTCCCTGAGCAGTCTCCTGGACTTCCACGCCCCTTTAACATCTAGGTCCGTCTCATTCTCGTGCTCAGCACCTTGGTATACCTGTGAGCTGCGAAAAATGAAGGCGGCTGGGCGTGTCCTTGAGCGGCGGCTCAAGGCCTCTGGGCTGACTGTCCATAAACAGGCTTACAGAGAACACATGAGAGCGTATGCAGAAGCTCTGAAGGTTGCACGGTCCAAGTTTTATTCCACCATCATCAGAAATGGCTCCAGCAACCCTAAAAAACTTTTTTCAACCATAAATCATCTTGTCAAACCTCCTTTACCTGCCCATTCTGAGACCACTGATGACAGATGCAACATGTATATCAACTTTTTTAAACAAAAAGTTGATAATATCCGTTTACACCTCTCTACCAAGGATATCTTGCCCTTCCCAACTGTTGACTCATTGTCTGAGACCGTCCATCCTCTTTGCTCTTTCTCTGTTGCCACATGGGAAGAGGTGGAGGATGTCATCAGGAAAATGAAACCGTCTACTAGTTCCCTGGACCCTTTCCCCTCACCCTTGCTGAGGGCCAACATTTCTGCCATCTCTCCACTTATCACCAGGATAATAAATCAGTCCCTCCTGGCTGGCCATATTCCTTCTGCACTAAAAACTGCTGTCATCAGACCTCTACTAAAAAAATCCACCTTGGATCCTGAAGTTCTCTCCAATTATAGGCCCATCTCCAATCTTCCATTTCTCTCCAAAGTTCTGGAAAAAATAGTTGCAGCACAACTTCACGATCATCTCAAACTGAACAATCTGTTTGAAAAGTTTCAGTCTGGTTTTCGCCCTGGAAATAGCACCGAAACAGCCCTGGTCAGGGTCACCAATGATCTTCTGATGACGGCAGATACTGGTTCACCTTCACTTCTTATCCTCCTTGACCTGACAGCTGCTTTTGACACAATAGACCATAACATCCTTCTTCACCGCCTGCAATACACTATTGGACTCTCAGGAATTGTTCTAAATTGGTTTACATCATACCTGACTGGCAGAACTGAGCATGTCGCCCTTGGCAGCGCAAAGTCCCACACCCACAATGTCGCCTGTGGTGTTCCACAGGGCTCTGTGCTGGGCCCTATCCTTTTTACTATCTACATGCTCCCCCTTGGAACTGTCATTGGCAGACATGGTTTATCGTTCCATTGCTATGCCGATGACACTCAGCTTTACCTCAGGACTACTCCACCTCCTCTACTGCTCCTCTGCCAACATCTACATTGTCTACCTGCCTGGAGGAGATAGAGGCATGGATGAGGCTCAATTTTCTTCAGTTGAACAGATCCAAAACAGAAGCCATCTTAGTTGGTACATCACATCATCTTCGCTCTTCTACCATCACCAGTATTACGTTCTCTGGCCAAAATATTCCTCTTTCCACATCTGTTACTAATTTGGGTGTTAGAATGGACTCCCAACTTACTTTTGACACCCACATCAAATATCTCTGTAAGTCATCTTTTTACCATCTCAAGAACATCGCCAAACTCCGCCCATTACTCACCCTGGCGGATGCAGAGAAGCTCGTCCATGCCTTTGTCTCTTCCAGGCTGGATTGCTGTAATGCACTCCTCATTGGGATTCCTGGCAAGAGTATCCAGAGACTCCAGTATATTCAGAACAGCGCTGCCAGGATCCTGATGAGGGTGCAAAAGTATGATCACATCACCCCAATCCTGAAAACCCTTCACTGGCTCCCTGTTTCATTCAGAATAGAGTACAAGGTCTCCCTTCTTACCCATCAGTGCATTTATGGACATGCCCCTCTTTATCTACAGGAACTCCTTACCCCCCATAACTCCTTACGTTCCCTCCGCTCTGTACTCACTAACACTCTTCAAGTCCCCAGAACTAAGCTCAGCAGCATGGGTGACAGGGCGTTTTCATCGGTGGCGCCGAGGCTGTGGAATGCCCTCCCTGATTACCTGAGAGCCCCACAGTCGACTGAGGCCTTTAAGCGAAACCTAAAAACTCATCTTTTTAGAAAGTCATTTTGTTAAAGTATTTTATAGACTCTTCTGTTCTTTTTTTTTATTTTATTATTCTATTTTTACTCTGTAGCACTTTGGGATTGCTAAAATATAAAGTGCAATTTAAATAAAATTTATTATTATTATTATTATTATTAACTGCAAAATCAGAGCAAAAATGAATAAGTGGATGAGTAGATGGCATAAATATGCTTTTTAAGGGATGCAACACTTAGCGGCAAATCGAAGTGTACTAGGGTAGCTCTTGTGGGACTAAAATATTTTATTAAATTCTACCTACATTAAAGATGCCAGAGACGCCAGCTTTTTACCAGAAAATTCCATGCTAAAGACTGAGTTTGGAGAAGCAATCTCTCTTCAACGAGGCAGTCCTGAAAGAAGATAATGGCAAGCCTAATATGGCCTCTTTCTGGGAAGACATGAAGTTCTGTTTGACCATCTTGTGGCCACCAAAGATGCTATCATTTTCAGTTTTCCAATTAGAGCTTGGCATATTTTACCACAACATACAGGAAGTGAATTATGACCAAAATTAGATCAATAAGGAATTTAGAGAAGATGGGACAGAATTTAGTATCCCCATAGATGTGTTTGCTAGAGTCCTGAAAATGAAGTATCTTAATTACCTCAAAAACAGGATTTCTATATAATTTCTAATCTGTCCTTGCAGGCCAGTGCTTTTCTTTACTTTGGTTCAGAAATGGCTCAAGCCATAAAGGCTATTCCAACAACTTTGAAGAAAGCTTGAGAAGGGTTGCTGCCATCTCATCTTTGCTTAACTTAAACTTACAAATGCCTGATTTATGAAGAAAGTTGTAAAAGCTACTGATAATTTAAAGTTAATGATATATTTTCCTTGCAAAACAGAATTCATTCTCTTGTTCAGTCACAGAAATTTGGCGTGTCTGCATCTTTCTGTATATGCTGCTCTGCCTCTGGATACACTTTGCTCCAATAGCCTGTCCGTCCATTTTTCCCCAGTGCCTTTTCATCCTCTGTCAGCCATATTCTTTGGTGTAAGAATCACTAAAAGAATTGTGTGCCTTCTGTAATAATAATCAAGGTTTCATGACTGCTATCTCCAGCTCTCCTTATTCATTGGTCTACTTCTGATGTCCTATTACGTTCTCCATATACAGCATCAACCTAACCTATGCTATCTTTGTCCCATTTGGACTAGCCTGTGTTTATTTGCTATATCCCTGTTTACTATTGCTGGGATATGAGCTGGCATTTTTCTCTTGTTTTGCTGATGTACTGGTCTCTGTGCTACCAAAATAATTGATCAAACCTCATGAGTCAGGTGTGTCATAGCTTTTTACATTTTGTCTTGCTATTCCGTATTACTTTTTAGGTCTATGATTTTCAGTGTTTGGAAGGCAATTGTTACTCTGATTCACAATGTGCTTTGTTTTGTAGTGCTTCCTAATAGAATGGCTGGTGTGGGTGCCACACTCATGTGAGAAAGGGAGGTATGGGTATTTAGCTGTTATGTTTAAAGATTGTACAGGCAGGCATCATGTGTTGGGAGTTGACAGTTTTGTGTGTATCTGTGTTAAGGATTTACTAAGCTGGGGTTGTGTGTGAGGAGTACTTTTTGCTGCCATCACATGGAAGCCGAGTTGACACCACTGGCCTCTGCTTTTGATCACTCCCCTCTATCACTTAGTTCTTGGTTTCACATTCTCTCTTTCATTACAGCTAATCTAATGGTTGTCTTTTGGACTGTACTGGGTCTTGACTTAAATGTTAACGGATGAACATCCTGGACACTCTCAGGAAGACAAAAATCTACATTGTGTCCATACCAGTATCCAAACTTTAGCCAGAGACATACCTGAATTTGGACGATCTATTTCATAGCTGTTTACTGCCCCTAAAAATACTCGCTAGCATAATTGATAAAAAGATTGTACTGGGTGACGCATACTCTCCATATACATTAAATTCAGCCACACTTAGTCAAGCAAATATTAAACTTAAAGTCAACTTTTCATATGCAAATTCATATATGAGTTGTTTATTAGATGAATTTTCCATCTCCTACTCTCACCAACGTCCTCGGTTTGCAAATCTGTCTCAGATTTAAATCTGATCGACTCTTTATATTTAATGAGCCCCATAGCCAGAAAATGTTCTGACCCCCCACCACTACATCTTCCAATTCAGACTTGATTACATTTTTATTTTCCAGTCCCTTGCTCCCTTAGTTATGCAAGTTGATTGCCAACATCTCTCACTTTCTCTTTTTCTCTCTTTCCTATCACAAATGCACCCTGCTACAGTTTAAATTTCCTTTGCTTTTATTGCGTGTCTCAAATGGAAGCTTTTCCAGAATCTCTCTTCTAAGTTAAAGAAATTTAGTATAACTTAATATACTAGTCAAGAACTGTCACTAAATTCTAACCTGAAGGTCTTTGGGGATGTAGGAGAAAAACACATGCAAACCTGGAAAGAATGTGCAGAGTTTATAAGGCAGCAAATATTCACAAGATGTGAACTCAGAACCCTGGATTCAGGATGTAGTAGCACTAACCACTGCACCAACATGCCAACCTAAAAAAGGAGTTTATTTCTTTGAATTGAGCCTCTTAAGATGGCTGATGCTTCCTATATTTGTTTGCTGCAATAAATATTTGATATATTCAACGTAAGATGAAACGGGCACGAGTGGAATAGTAAGTAATAAGTATAAGCACCACAAACCTGATATAGGTGTATTGAATGAATGTGTAATTAGGCCTGGAGCTGTAGTCGAAATCGCCTTTCAGGCCTCTAGAGCTTTAATCGAAGTCGCCTTTCTCTTTGCATTTTCGCGGCCGTAAATCCGCCGCCTGCCACGATGATGGTCAAAGTCGCCTTTCTCTTTGAATTTTTGCGGCTGTAAATCCGCCGCCTGCCGCGATGTTGGTCGAAGTCGCCTTTCTCTTTGCATTTTCGCGGCCGTAAATCCGCCGCCTGCTGCGATGATGGTCAAAATTGCCTTTCTCTTTGAATTTTTGCGGCTGTAAATCCGCCGCCTGCTGCGATGTTGGTCGAAGTCGCCTTTCTTTTTGAATTTTTGTGGCCGTAATTCCGCTGCCTGCCGCGATATCTGTCTCGTAAGGTTTTTCGGGCAGCTGCGCAGAAGGTGACGTGCGCAGAAGGTGACTGCGCATTCGGCTTCGGACGGACATGAGTGAGTGAGTGAGGAGACTGGCAAATTTTATATAAGATTATATATATATATATATATTAGGGGCCGTTCAGGAAATTTGGTTTGAATATATACACTGGTTTTAATACATCCGTTCAGATATATATATCGATTCAGATATATACATTGGTTGGGATACATTGTTTGAGATATATATAAATTGGTTTGCATAGATCCGTTCTTATATATATATACTGTATATTGGTTGAGATACATCCATTCAGATACAGTATATACATTGGTTTGAATGCATCCGTTCAAATATATACATTGGTTGAGATATATATTGGTTGCTATACATTGGTTTAGATATATATATTGGTTTAAATAGATTGGTTTAGATATATACATCCGTTCAGATACATCCGTTTAGATATATATATTGGTTCAGATAGATCCGTTCAGATATATGCATCAGTTGGGATTTACGGTCAGGCACAACACGGCCACCCAAGTTTAACATTTCCCTTTCGCTTCATCATTGCTTCAACACTGTTGTCATTATTGTGCATATTTTATACAAGTAGCATATGCCTGTCTGTTGCGTTTTGTTTCGTAAGCCGTCTTGGTTGGGGGTCCTCGATTTCAAAGCACTTTTTTTCCTTTCATTATTTAAAATACTCGCACAGATACCCGCCTCCTCGCCCTGCTCCGTCCCGCCCCGGCTCAATGCACCTGCCTCACTCGCTCCCTCTTCTCCCTCCCATGACAGATTCTTCTCAAAAGCCGAGTTACCGGAAAGCATTGATCGCAACTGCGGATGTACAGTATCTCAAACAATGTATATATATCAGAATGGATCTATGCAAACCAATTTATATATATCTCAACCAATGTATCTAAACCAATGTATATATCTGACCGGATGTATTCAAACCGATGTATATATCTCAACCAATGTATCCCAACCAATGTATATATCTGAACCGATATACATATCTGAACAGATGTATTAAAACCAGTGTATACTGTATATTCAAACCAATGTATATGAACCGATATATATATCTGAACCAATGTATATATTTATGAACCAATCTTTTTTTCCTGAACGGCTCCTCATAACACACACACATATATATATAGTCACACACGTGCGATTAGGAGGCAGTCAAAGAGCCTAAAGGTGAGTGAAATATCGCGAGATATGGGTGTCACATGGTGCTTACCTAAATCTCTTCTCTTTACAGAAAACCAGAGGAAAAATAATGGCCCCGATTCCGGGTTCAAGATGGCCGCCGATTACGTCACTTCCGGCCATCTCCACTAACCTCACTTCCGACTCTGCAATATCACATCACTTCCGACTCCTCCTGATGATGTTATTTCCAGTTCCTGTTTTGATGCCAACCATTTCATTTTCCCATAATTCTTTCTGTATTTAAACAACCATGTTTCAATAGTAAAACTGTCATTTGTTCTGAATTTAAAAAGACTTGTGATCATTTCTTCATTTTGATATTGTCTTAGGGCAATATACGGGGACGGTCCCCAAACCTTTTTTTTGTGTCTTTTTGGACTTATTTTTGAAAAAACATTACTATATATATATATATATATATATATACACACACACACATGCACACACACACGTATATATATATATATATATATATATATATATATATATATATATATATATATATATATATACATATATATATATAGACACACACATATACTATATATATATATATATATATATACACATATATTTATAAATATAGACACAGACATATACTGAATATATAAAGTATTCAGGGAGCACCTGGAGCACATCCGGGTGCATTATAAAACAGGCCGCCTCACTCCATTCAGAGAGCCAGAGTCGGATGGAAGAGGACGGAGCTTGCGAGAGAGGAGTGGAGGCAGCAGAAGGTAAGTAAAGGACTGAGTAATTGTGAGTTTATTGTGGCTGTGTTGTGCTGTATAAAAGAAGAATAAAAGTGTGCTTTTTGGACATCTGGCTGTCTCAGTATATATATAAAATGTGACAATGAAGGTGTAAATAAGTATGATGGCACAAATATAATTTATTTGCCAAATTACTATTTTGTTCTCAGCAAAATAAGGGAAAGATCCTTCCAATGAACTATGGTGTCAATGTGGAGTTTAATTAACTGGAGGTCAGGCAGAGGAAGAGACCTTATTTTTTTCTTCCTGCTCATCAGGAGGTTGAATTTTCAGTACAGTGCTGTGCATCAGAGCAAGAAGCCTTGGGCTGCTTCACCATTCACTGTGCAATGATCCTTGAGATCAGCTGCGTTCTATTTTTAAGATTCAGTATTAATGTGGCATGTAAGGACGTGGGGTATGGATCAGATTGAATAACAATGATACTATACATTGCCTGAGGTGGAAGTCAGTGGGGAACTCAGTGGGACCTGAACCCAAAGCTGTCATTTTCTGAACCTATCACTCCATGTGTTGAACACAATAGTAGAACTGTTTGATAACTCAGTTTCATTGAAGCAGCGAGAGGAGAGAAGTGCAGGGTGAGCATATAGAGCAGAGGATGGTGAGCGAAGCAGAAGACTTCAAAAGAAAAATATGAGGCAGATATTCAGTAACAATATGCTGCTCTTACTTAACATGTGCTGCAGGGTGAAGGCTTATCAGAAACCCCAGGTTATGTGTCTGTATGCGAGTTTGTGTTTTTGAAAAGGCCAATTTCTAAGTAAAGCCTAATGTTTATATTATACTGTACATTTAGCTCACAATTTTTTCAAGGGAACTTACAAAAATAGTATTCATGACAACTGTTTTTTTTATATTTTTTACACATGGCACACAATTTGGAGATGGGGATTAAATCAGCAACCCAGCGGTTTAAAGTCAAAGTTTTATCTGATATATTACAATGCTTGCCTCATGGTCCTATCAATTAAATTAATCACAGATTCATAGAAAATTAAATACTTATGGCAATGAATATGTAAAGTGATGATGTAACAACAGTATTTAATATGGTGACTATTTTAAATGACTCTGTTTAGTCACTGATAAAACTTCAATAAAGGTATAGAACTGTAGATAGATAGATAGATAGATAGATAGATAGATAGATAGATAGATAGATAGATAGATAGATAGATAGATAGATAGATAGATAGATAGATAGATAGATAGATAGATAGATAGATAGATAGATTAAATGTAACCAAGGAATCTGACTATTAATATTCTGATGGCTATTATCTTGATGTTCTTTAGCTGTAAGAACATGACAAAGCACTAGCCTTGATTTACCCCATTTTTATGATTTGGCTTTTGGTAGATATATGACATTATTGTGCAGTAGTTAGCACTGATGCTTCATGGGCATAGTATCCTGTATAAGACACCTTGGCAGGCTTAGTTTAGTGTACTGATTGCATACTCATTCTGTATCCATCTCTGGATTCCCTAGCTTTCCTTCCACACCCCAAAGAAGTACCTTTTAACCTAATGTGCGATACCAAACAGGCCCCTTGTGTGTGCAAGGCGAGTGGGCAGTGGGATGAACTGGTGCTTTCTTTCACATTTTATCTAAAGCTACTTGCAAACTTGTCTAGGATTGGTGCCTGCATTGCACTCAGTGCTGATAGAAGAGGCTCCTGCCCTTCACAGCCCAGAAATGGAATAAAGGGGTTAGATAGGGTTATATTTTTGCTATATGTGTTCTCACCAAGACTATACACCTCCCTCTCAAGCAAATAATGACTTAACATGATATAAAAATGAAGTAGCAACAAAGAACAAAATGAATAACACAGCAGCTAGTTATGTTGTCTTAAAACCTCTGGAGGCTGTATTCTAATTCCAATCGGGACAGTCTTGATTTAGATATTGATATAAATGTTTTAATTAATCTAATTCAAAAATGTGCACGTTATCCTAACTGGCGACTTAAAATTGACCAATCAAAGGTGTATGAGTGCACAAGTCTACCTGGCGAAGGACTGTCACCCTATTCAGGGCTGGTAGAAAGTTGAGATAGGCTTAAGAGTCTCCTCAAACCTAGAATTTGATCAAAGAGTTATGTAAATGGATCAGTGGATGAAGAAAAAATGTTACTGAATGGGACATTAACTATTAATCCAAACTGAACATTTTTTCTTCCCTAAATATATACATGGAAATAAATTAGCATCCAATACTAAAATGTATGTAGATTAATATAATATGGCATCAATAATAATGTTTGTTGTTATTTAGGGCCAACACACTTTTACTTTGTAGCCTTTTTAATTAAATTATAGTATCATGGGGGCAAAAGCAAATCTTTGGAGCATTGGATACAAGTCAGAAATTGACACTGGACAGGATGCCAATCAATCACAGGGCACAGCTCACCAGTTCAGAGTCGGTGAATATTCTAATTTAAAATGCCAGCCCGACTGGCAATTTCAGGCCTGCAACTGCTTAAAATAATGTTGTGCCATGAAGGCATATGGTGATGTTCGATTATAAGACATAAGAAAAGCAGAACTAAACATTAGGTGTGAATCTGTACAAATCAGACTGTCAGATTATAGGGCAGAGGTACAGCTTTAAGTGTTCTCAGCTTGGTGTATGTTTAATGTATAGCATAACAAAGTATCTTAAAAACTTTTCAGACTTTTTTTTAGTCTTATACAAGCATCAAAAGTATTACTTTTAAGTACAGGTAGGAAGTTTTCATTCAACTGCAAGTCTGGCAAAGCATTCTGTACGATTCTGATTCTCAGATAATGATTTTTACTTTCATCTCATTACAGAGGCAGTAAAAAATGCTGATGTGGTAAAGTTCCAGACAGAAACTTGCAAGCGAACAGGACAACGGAGGAAGTCATTGTGCATAGCAGCACACCAATGTAATTTTGCCCAATATCTCATTGATAAAATGTGCTGTTGCACACAAATTCAAGTGGAAGAGATGCACACAACTACTGCATAGCATCTGGCATACCGAATAGAGAAGTGTGAAACTTGTACCTGATTAACACATGCAAATTATTTTCATTGCAAATTATTTTCAAATGTTAACAAATTAAAGTATGAAAACTGCCTGGACTGTGGAAGTAATGAAGATGTTCATGCTACACAATTAGGTGTGTATAGGTTATTAAAAAAAAAAAATTCCAGTACTTCCGTAATACAGTTCAGTCATTTTGAAATGAAACCATCTCAGACTGTCAAACACCAGACCCCACAGAAGTTCCAGGTTCCAGTATAAATTTCAGATTTTAGTAACTGCACCACCTTTGCACATGCTTCTTCCAGTAAACACAATACAATCATTTTTCTTCTCCTTCTCCATTCCTCCCCAGATTAGTGTCACCCTACTCCTCTCCTGGCTCTTACTCCTGAGTGAGGCAAGATGGTCTCTTTTATATTTGAACTGGAAGTAGTTCCGGTGACATCTGATTTCAACTAATAAGTACTTGTGGCCGAGTTTGAGCTCCCTAGTCCAACAGGGCTGTGTTCAAATGTAACCCTGCGGGTGTACAAATGGGGAGAGCCCAGAAGAACACTGCCACTGAATGTAATGGGGGACTGACTGTTCTTTTTAGGCCGTATCACCCAATCTGTCCATTATTTCCTAACTTTGACTGGGAAAGGAAGCAAGAACCATTCTGGTCTAGATATGCACCCAAGTAAACACTTTCTTCAGTGGCCTCCTGGCCGAATAAGCATCTACCATTGATGCCAGTTAGAATGCCAGTCCATCCACTACATCCTTTACACCAGACTGCCTAATTTTTAAATGAAATAAGACACATCTTTAGGGTAATATTGGGCTTAAATTAAGATAATTTACAGAATTCACTCAAGATAGACATTTTTTTTTACTTTTTGCAGCTTTGTGGGGAGGCTGGATGGGCAGCACAGTGATTATCATGGTTACAGCAGAGTTCCCAATCCTACAGTTGTTTCTTGTCTATGGGGGGTTTTCTGTGGGTATTCTGGTCTTGTTTTCAAATCCAAAAGACCTATTTTAAGTTTTAAGTCAATTGGTGGCCCCAAAATGTCTGTTTTAGTGTACATTGCAATGAACTAGAGTCCCATTTAAGGTTAATCACTTTATTCTGTAAATGTTGTAGCAAAAAGCCCCACCACCTGCAAACCTGATCTGGATTAAATGGGTTCGGGAAGGTTATGTGTAGCTGGACATCTCAGTAAGCAGACGGTCTGGCAGCATTACTGCACTAGTTCAACTGAGTTTTAAACTTCACCATTGAGGCCAATAAATACAACCTTCTTACACCCATATGCACATTCACACTCACAAGGGATACATTTAGAGTCATCAGTCAACACTGCCTGTTTTTCATGAGGACTTGGTAGGAAAACAGAAGAATCCAGGGAATCCTCCAGATAGACATGGGGAGAAAGTGCAAACTACTATTTGAACTCAGGATGTTGGATCCATGAGGCGGCAGTAGTAACCAGCGAGCTAAGAAGCAGGTTTATACTTATATAAAGTTATACCATATGTTGCATTGACATCTCAAAAAGAGTTTTTCCTAACCTACATTCACTGCTAGAATGGAACCTGGCTTTCTGCATCTAAAATTTAATCAGGCAGATTAAAAAAAAAAAAATATTAAGGGCTGCTCAACATTAATTGAATTTCTTTCATATTTAAGTTTTGGTATGGACAGGAAGAGCATTTCAGAATTTTAGGAACAACTTCATGAGTCTGATAAATGATGTTATGTTTTGCAGTATTTACTAATGATTGCTACTTAATTTTGCAATGTCTGCCCATCTGTATGTCAATTCATGATTCAGATACGTTCTTCATGTAATACAGTAATTATAACCGAAGCCTTGAAGTTTCCCTTTCCCTGTCAGTTTTGTCCAGGTATTCTGTTTTCCACCCCCACCCATTAGATGTGAATGGCATGATAATTGGTAACTCAAGTTTGGTTTGGTAGAATGGACTTGAAATGTCAGGGAGTTGTCAAACAAGCTGGTTCTGTTTCCAAAGTTTGCACTCAACAACTCAATAAAGACAACTTAGGCTCCAAATCTTTGTAAGCCTGTGATGGACAAAACATATTGAGAAACCAGCTAAGCTCTAATGCCTTTAAATTATCCTCAGCTTCCAATGGTTGTTAAACCATCCCTGATTTTCCAGAATGGAAAATAGAACCCCTGGAACAATAGTGGTAGATTTGTTTATTATTATAAAAATAATCTCACTTGATGTAACTTCCATGCTAACAAACCCTGCTCAAGCTATGATATCCATGCATTCACCATTGCATTGGATTAGACTTGTGTGATCTGTCACAACTTTTACAAAGCCTTGAAGGTCTCATCTTTATTCAGGCCATGCGGCACATTTTAATTATAATGGCACCACTCTCTGCATGTCGAAGGTATACATACCTTTAACCAGGGAGTGTCATTAAAGATGACAGCTCTAAAGCTTTTTTGCATATTTTCGTAATAATATCATCTGTCACTATTAAGAATTGGATCATCAGTCACAGGCTTTACAGTGGGAAGGTCACATATATATTTTACATCAAGGATTTCTGTCTTTTTTTAATTCAAAGGATACAGTGTTTGAAATTTTGACTACAAAATCAAGCGTAAACCTTTCAAGGAGAGTCGAGCATCATGTTTCCATACATAATTCACTTGTTTCTTTAAGTTAACCCAAATTCCAATGACTTTGTTGATATGGCAGTATGCCTCTCTGCATCCTAACATAAAGCCATCACTATCAGTGCCACTATCACTAATACCCCAAAATAGTGTGGAGTGTATAAATTATTTATGGATTGGATTCTTTGTTGACATTCTAATCAGTTTAAAAGAAACAGGGAATTTCAGGTTATCCAAGATGACCTAGTATTCAGTTATATGCTATTATGCTGTGTTTTTATTTTATTTTTTTGTGACAGTTTCATTGTGCTGACTTGTAATGCTTGTATTTTTAGGATTGTTTTTTACAGTGGTGTAAATTGTTTGACTTCTATTTCTACTGTAATGTGATATTTATGCCTGATTTCTATTTTTCATATAGTATGTTGTGAATTGTATCGTACTGCATTATAATATCCATCCATCCATTATCCAACCTGCTATATCCTAACTACAGGGTCACGGGGTCTGCTGGAGCCAATCCCAGCCAACACAGGGCGCAAGGCAGGAAACAAACCCCGGGCAGAGCGCCAGCCTACCACAGCATTATAATATGATCTATTATTCTCTACTGTACTGCCTATAATAATTGTGTATTGCACTTGCTTTATAAAATTATGTTCTAATTATTAGATACTTCCCATCAATGTACCATTGCAGAGAGTATTCTAGTAGCAGTCAACATTTCAAACGATGTCAGGCTATTGCAGAGCATACTCCTGCATACACCCACACCAATTTAAAGTCATCTGTTTGCATAGCTTTAGGATGTGTGAAGAAATCACAGCATCCAAAAAAAAAAACATGTGTAGGCATGGGGAGAATGTGCAGACTCTATGCAGATGCTAACCAAGCAGGCACTCTAAATCAAGACCTCTGAAGTTGGAAGGCATCTGTGCTAACCAATGTGCAGCCCTGAATCTTAACGTTTCTACAAATTATTGATATTTTACAAGTTACATTCTAACTCTCTGGTGATGAACATCATAATTAACAGCTTACTTGCATTCCAGCTGTGTTCTTCACATGTAATGCTGATTTTTCAGTTATTAGTTCAACAGTTACATTGGTTACTTTAGTTGGTAGGAATACTTTATGCTGAAATATTAGGCTGCTTTTCATTATTTAAAAGAGGCATTTTCTAAAGGGATCTTAACTCTCAATTGTTTCAAAATACAACATGAATTCATGCAGTTCATATCAGTGACTGGTTCTTACAGGTACCACTTCATTCAAGCACATAGTGTAGACGATCTTATTTCATACAGAGTGCATTTGGCGAATCCAATTATAGTTTCACATCATGGTTGCAGAGTGCCAGAAGGAAAACATTTAGAGAGTGAATTAAAAATACAAATGCTGTTTGCCCTTTCTGCTATGCCAAGCAAACAGTCATTCATTTAAACAAATCGAAAAACCAAAAACATTATTCAATCTGTAGGTCATAATTTCCCCTTTGTCAAAAAAGTAATTAAGGCATACCAACAGCAAACACAGCTGTAGACTAGCACAACATGTATCAGGAGGGCATTTGTGTTCACCAGTTTTTCTTTGGCTGTGCCTAGTATATTGTTTAAAAATATAGAAAAACACAGAGTCGTTGGGACTGATATCTTTCAACCACAGCAGAAAAAAAGTTAAGTTGTGGTTAGAAATGATTTAAGGATACAAGTTAATTTCAACACTTCTTGCTCCTGAATCATTCAATACAATACTTGACGATCATACTTCCATCAATTTCACCAAGTAGCCAGACCTATTCTGACTGGTAGCATGTTGCTTGTAGCCTTGTCACATTACTTTCGACTTCCTTCTTTGGTAACTGCGTTATTTTTGTATAAAGGAAAGATTTCTTGATTGCTTGCACTTTTAACTATATTGTCTGGCTAATACCCCAGCCTTCTTTGATTTCCGCCTTTCAGACCTCCCGCCCATCTGCACTGTACATAAACGTGCATCTCTAATATATTACTGCGTTTTTCTTTTTTGTCCTTTCTTCTAAAGATTCTACAATTTAGATTAGCATCATTATGCTCTATGCCAGTTTCATAATATCTATTGGCTTGCATAAATTATTTTTTTAAAGTGCTTAATAAAAAATGAACTATTTGTACACTATATTTATGAACGTCTAAAAGTTTTTATCTTCTGCTTACTAATTTCATAAATTTTGCTCTCCCTCCTTTGTTTAGTTACATGATTAATTATTATGTTAAAGCTTCAGTACACCTCCCATACATAAATCTGTAAATCCACATAGATATAATGCAAACTTTATTGATCGCTCACTCATAAAGAGAAACACTATTTTTTTGATTAGTTAAAAGCTGAAATTTGCAGGATGGTACATTTATGCAGGTAGACATCCAATAAGGAAACATTTTGATATATCACTATTTAGGGGTTGAAACCCCCATAAAAGCCTTGAAGGATTTGATTGGAATCTGTTGTCATTACAGAAAATAGAATATTATCCAGCACATGCTTTTTTATTTGTCCATATTTGTTGGTAACAATGCTCTACAAATGGACTATTCTTAGGGATCACATCCTTTTTTCTGCTAAGCGCCGTGAAGGAACGGAACGAATCACAGAGAGAAGTGGAGCTGCCACTTTATGCCAAAGAGGGCCACTACCAGAATCAAAAGGTAAGGATGGAACTTCTGTGAAGCTCTCAGAGGACATGCTTAGCAAGCTGCCTCCTTGGGTACATGCAGTACTACCTCGAAATGCACAAATTTTGCATGGTGTTGTCCCCCATTTATTGTTGTTACAGTTCTTACTTTGAACAACAGGGTGGACTTTTGGTAAAATAAATGCAATATTGCAGAGAACTGGGGTGTCTCCCTGGAAGTCAGACCACAATGTGCCACTACGCTCCCGTCTGCAAAGCAGAAACAGTGGAAGGCAGGTACAACATACCAGCTCACTTCGAGCCTCGGGTACCACACATGCCAAATGCAATAGCATGCCTTGCTAAGTTTAGACGTTTGTTCACCTCAGTAAAGGAGTGCCTCACAGACAAAATGTACAGGAAGTGAACACTGCAATGCTTTTTAGTGGGCCACCAAGGATCAACATGCTGACTAAACCGAGTACCACCAGTAATTCGGTTCCACTTTAAGCACTGGGACATTGCACACAGTTCAGTTGAAAGAAGGCTCCATGGTCTGATGGGACCCAGATTTAGCTTTTTGGAATAAACCAAACACTGCACATTATCAAAAACACATTATTTCTTCTATGAAGCATGGTAGTGGAAGCATCACATTGTGGGGATGGTGGAAGGCTTGTGAGAGTAGAGGGGGAAATCAATGCTGCAAAGTAAAGAGAAATCCTGGAGGAAAACTGGATGCAGTCTGCAAGAAACCTGCGGCTTGTGTATAGATTTGTTTTCCAACAAGATAACATCCCCAAGGACAAAGCCAACACTACCCAGGAATGGCTTAAAAACAACAATGTTTAAAGTACTGAGTGGCCAAGTTGGAGTCCAGATCTCAATCCATTTGAGAAATGTTTCTTGGATTTGAAAAAGACTGTTCACTCATGATTCCCTGTTGAGCCTGAGCAGTTTACCAAAGAAGAATGGTGGAAAATGGCAGTGTCCAGATGTTCAATGCTGATAGAGACCTATGCACACAGATTGAAGGCATCTACTAAATATTGATTTGAAGGGGCTGAATACATCTGAGATCAATAATTTTGTTTTTATATTTGTAGTTAATTTAGACTTTTTACAGAGATCTGTTTTCATATTAATATTGAAAAGTCTTTTTCTGTAAATCAGTGTCAAAAAGGACAAATTAAATCCACTGTGATTCAATGTTGTATAACAATAAAACATGAAAATATGCAAGTGGGTGAACACTTTTTATAGACACCAAGAAGTGTGTATAAACATAAGAATATATTGCATGTTTGTATAACCTCTGGTAAAATAGCACAATTTAAAAAAGGAGGGACAGACTTACAAAGGCTTGTCCTTAATATCTACACAGCATATTACAGATAAGTAAAACTAAGTAAAGAAACGCTACTGCAAAAATGGAAACCCTACAACTGGATCTTTTTAAGAGTTATAATGTGAACCTTTGCATTCAGAAGTTCCGTCAGAAGTCCCCACCCCAAAAAGTTGACTATAGCTGCTTAAGTTATAACTGAACTGCTGTGGCTCATAGGACTAAGTCACATATTCTGGATGAGCATCTAGAATGGCTTACACTGTTTTCAATGTGCATGCAGAAATACAACCATCTTTCAATATATGTATAAATATTGTGGCCTGCTGGAGGCGTAGCAGCCGCCCAAACCTGACATAGACAGACATCAGGCACACTAAGCACAGCACACATTTATTACAGTGGGGAAGCGCTTCTCTTTCATTCCCCATAGCAGCCCAGGACAATACAGTACTAATTAGCACAGTACTTTGCCTTCTTCTAGGCTTTCTCTCTCTCATTTGCCTCTACTCCTCCCCTGGCCAGTGTCTTGTTCTCCCTCCCAACTCTGACTCCCACAGTAATGGTAGCTGGATCCTTTAAAGCTGTGCCTGGGAGCACTCCAGGTGGCCCATTAGCATGTTCTGGTAGTACTCCCAGTAGTGTCAGAAGCTGGAAAAGGCTCCCCCATCCAGCACCCAAGGAACCCAACAGGACTGCAACGAACTCCAATTCCTGGCGTTCCCTGCTGAAATCCGTGGTGCTGCCCTCTAGCATTCCTGGGAAGATAATTCCCTTAACACGTTCTTTCCATCAGTCCTTCCATCCAGCTGGAACCCCAGCCGAATAGGGCCCCAGGCCATCCAGGACAGTATATATTTATAAAAGTCTCTAAATATACAGTACATTTTATCACAAAATTTCTGAGTGTTCACTTGAATTTTATACGGTTACATGATCAGTTGTTTCCACATGTCCAAAATACAGTGAAATCCTTTCTTGTTTTAAAATTTTGCAAAACAGCAATGTTTTACTCAATAACATTTTTAATTTCACATGCTTGTCAGAGGCAAACCAGAAGAACACAGGACAGAACATTCATTTAAATATCTTAACATTTTCTATACATTCATTTATGTATTTGTTACAATTTTTTTTTTTCATTTTCACTTCATATAAACATTAATACACAAATAGTTCCCGTCACTGGTGGCAAAATGCAAACCAGTTCTAACATACTTTGAGTAAATAGGCAAGCATATGATATGGTACATTTGAAATCCATTTTTGGAACAGGGTGCAGTGGTTCTAGCTGAGTGACTTTCAATTGGAATATGATTACATCGTGCAGACTGGCACTTGACTGCAAGCAGTCGTCTTGGAAGCGAACAGTGAATTAGGGCTATCAGCAGTGTCATATCTTTTAACCTAGACAGCAGGAAGATGAGATAGACCATCACACATCTGTTTTCCCCTTGGCCCGCACTGTGTCTCATTTAAGTGATGCAGTCTAAATTCATATTACTTTACTCAGAGTGTAAAAATGGGTTCCCTGCTAGTCATTTCTCATGTTATTTTACTGCACTGATGTAACGTAAGCTTTCTGTTTAAAGTACTTTTAAGATTCACTTTCACAAAAAAAGACTATTGCTTGCTTAAATTTACTAGATAGAAAATAGCAGAAATTATTTGAAAGGAAATTCATTACAGATGTGCAATTTGAGAGGCTCCAATCATGAGTTTTGTTATATTTATCTCACAACATGGCTAATTAGTCCATGGGATTACTGTGGCATCTTTTAGGAGCTAAGAGAAAGGATTGTTAGATGCCAGACATGGTAAGGTGTTAAACTAGAGGAAAATGAATATCCTTGCAAAGCCATGCACCCAGAAATGAAACTTCTAAAATTCTGTACTCTGAATATGTTTATGTAAAATTACAGAGGCATAAAAACTGGGGAAAGGAGTGAAAATAGTAAGGTGCCTCCCATGTCTGCAGCACAGAGCCACAGTAAGAAACAAAGAAAGGCAAACAGAGTGTTTTGCCATTTTAAATTGGATTTATGTAACTGCAAAGTTGATGTAAATATTCATCATTAGATACAGCAGATCCCACCATAATAATAGGTTCATATTAAAATAGAGGCCAGCTGACTGCAAACATAACATTTAGAAAATGACACTTCTACAGGTGAGAACATATGTTTTGATGTCTGCCAAAGTGATTCTCTACCAATACAGTATACAGACTCAATAAGGCTGATTGAAATGTCAACCTTAATGTACCATAATGGAACTGTAGCAGTTTTTTTTACATTTTTTCTGCTTTGGGCAGACTTAACAGGTAACTATAGTCAACAACGAATTCTTAAAGTTGTGGAAATCATTTTAGTCAGCCCAGGAGTGGCATTGTGACGAAGTATTCAGTGTTGTGAGATCACAGATCCAGTTGCCAGGGTGGGTTTGAATTCCAAGTTCTCCGTTGTTGCCTGTGAGGACTCTGTGTGGCATGTATTCATTTCTGTGTGGAATTTCCTTCTGTTTTTCTCCCATAATCCCCGTAAACCCATAAAGCATGAGGTTATTTTAATTGGAGATTCCAAAATGGCCCTATGTGGATATGTGATTGGGTCCTGTGATAGAAGGGCAATTTTCCAGGTCTGACCCCTTGTGTCTGATGCTGCTGGAATAGCCTTTAGCACTCCACACCAATGATATGGTATGATATTCACTATATTTTGCTCAGTATTTAGTTTGCCACCTGTTTCTAGCAATATTTCTTTTTTTAAACATAATAGCTTGGTGGTATGATGATGCAGTGATTATAACTATGTCTCCCATTTTTTTAACATATGGATTCCATTTCCTTTCACATTCTAAAAGAAATACAGATTGTGTTGATTTGGCAAGTTGAAATTAGCTCAGCTTCAGCGAGTGGGTCAACGCTGTGATAGACAAGAATATTGTCCAGGGCTAGTTCATACTTTGTGATGCTGCTGGAATTGATGCCAATTTTCCAGGATTCTACATCAGATAAAAAGGTTTAAAAAATGAATGATGGACAAATTAGCCACACTACTACTTACATATACAGATAGATCTCTCTGTACATACTGTAGTTGTGCTAATCTTTTTAGCATTTACACTAAATTAAAACATATTCTTTATTTATGTGTGATCAGTTACTTTTGTCTTTTCTTTGAATGTTGTCAGGGGTTTTCATTTCACCTACAGTACATGACTCAGTACTTTGCTCCAGATTTCTTCAAGCATTTGTGTGAAGTGCTTCCTAGAGTCAATCTTGAATATACTTCCACCAAAGCTCCACCATTGTCCTTGAGCATGTGATTCATTATTTAACTGTAAGAATTTTTCTGAGTCAAAATTATCCTCAAGATTAAAGAGGTTTAATTCACTTATCTTTTCACGGTGGGCCGTGCCTTTTCTCCTACTGTGGATGCTCTTTTACTTCCCACAGGATCAGGAGGTGAAAATCATCAAAATATTTTTTAAGTTTGTTACTTAAAGATTGTACAACTACAGCTAAAAGATCAAGACGATAATAACAATTCTAAGTCATAAAAAGACATGCAGAATATCAGAAACCAGAAAATATACAGAAATGTGCTAACATCTTTGTTTTCTTTTTGGTTCTGTTTAATGTTAATATTCTAATGTTAATGTTCTGTCTATTATTTAATATTAACGTACTGTGCTTATAAATGTTCTTGCATAACTTGTGTTTTTTGGGGAGAACCCCGAGAGATGTGTTTACCAACCTCGACATGTTTGACCAGTATTGTTTGCGTCTATTGGAATTATTTTTAATGCATTACTAGTATTTGATATATTCCCAAATTATTTTTCTACATCACTAGTACTTAATATACTCTTAATTTTGATGTCATCTATGGATTTCGCAAGTTCACTGTCTTAATCAGAATCTGCTATTAATGTTAATTAGACAGAGTAATGGCCTAAAAATAGGCCCCTGGCGAGCAACACTAATAACCATTCTTTTCTGTACTCTGTCTCCACCCAATAAACAACATGAAATGTCTACACAGGTTTTTGATGCTTTACTGCTTTCATTCATTGGGGCTTGACTGCCATGTAATTGTAAAACTAACATTGATAAAAATTACAAAAAATAAAAATACAAATTGCAAAATATTACTTACCTTGATTTTATCATAGGTATGTAGAAGCAGGCTATGAAGATGACTTTACCATTGTGAGTACTACCATAAAATATTATTAAAAAGTGTAATGATTTAACATAATAAGATGAATGCCACTTTTTTCAGTGAAATCATTAAAACAATTAGTTTTAGCTCTAGTATACATACAATCATAATCCATCCATCCATCCATTTTCCAACCCGCTGAATCCGAACACAGGGTCACGGGGGCTGCTGGAGCCAATCCCAGCCAACACAGGGCACAAGGCAGGAACCAATCCTGGGCAGGATGCCAACCCACCGCAGGACACACACAAACACACCCACACACCAAGCACACACTAGGGCCAATTTACAATCGCCAATCCACCTAACCTGCATGTCTTTGGAATGTGGGAGGAAACCGGAGCACCCGGAGGAAACCCATGCAGACACGGGGAGAACATGCAAACTCCACGCAGGGAGGACCTGGGAATCGAACCCAGGTCCCCAGGTGTCCCAACTGCGAGGCAGCAGCGCTACCCACTGCGCCACCGTGCTGCCCTACAATCATAATACATTTCTTTTAATCTTTTTTTAGTTGCTGCCTTTTTTTGATGGATTCTTGTGTTTTGTTTTAAGTAAGACACTTGTTTTATTATTTGTAGCATTATTTAATAAATGATGTGCAAGCAAAGACTGCACTTTATTTGGAATATTTGTGAAAGTCTTGATGGAGTAAGCTGGGAGTGCTTTTCTACTATATGTACAGTTAAAGTATAAGTTAATTTGATTAAATTAAATGAAAGGAAACAGAAAAATAATAACATTTTAATGCTACATAACAGCTACTAGCAATATACCGGAAAATGTTTTCCACCTCTACAGAACCTAATTCTTTGTAAAGACAGCATAAACCAACAATGCTGAGGATGCACAACTAGCTACTGTGCCACTATGCTGCTTGTTCTTAATGTAATCCTTTGTTACCTTGTAATGTATTGTTACTGCGGTGGGTTGGCACCCTGCCTGGGATTGGTTCCTGCCTTGTGCCCTGTGTTGGCTGGGATTGGCCCCAGCAGACCCCCGTGACCCTGTGTTTGGATTCAGCGGGTTGGAAAATGGATGGATGGATGGATGTATTGTTATTTATACTAATACTATAAAAAAAAATTTTTTTGCATTGACTGGTTTTAATTGAGCTTTTAAATTGCATCTTGAGCTATTACAAATGTACCATCCAGCTATTTTCTCATCTGTATCAACAATTCATTGTCTCAAGAAGCCCCAACTTGTCTTCACACCAGACAGGAACCCTCCCTTGATGGAACACCAATCCATCACAGGGAACACTCAGTAACCATATCCACTCTCACTCTGGGACAAGTTAAAGTCACCAAATAACCCTACTTGCATGTTTTGGAGTACTCTGAATCAAATCAAAACATTGGTGGAATGTGAAAGTTCTCACAGGCAGTGCTCAGATTTGGGATATGAACCAAGGAGCCATGAAACAGCAGCGTTAACCATTACTCCACTATGTCATTTTCTGTTCCTTTAAAAAACTATTTTTTTCCCCAGTTTTTCAGTTTAAGACCTCCTTGGTCATTCTGTTCTTTTTTTTCTGAGGAGGATTGCCTAAATGAGTAGAGACAGAGTTTAGCCACCAAAATAGATGGTGAAGTGTCAAAAATAATTGCCTCCCAGAAGAATGATTTAGCTTCCGTACTTTTTTTGGTTAGATAACAATGGCTTTCTGTTTTGTTTGGACTCCTCTGTATCTTTATTTAATTCTCTTAGTTTAATTAATTTAAATTAGATTCCTTTCCTCTGGCCTCTTACAATTTAATTTGTATATCCGACTATTTTAGCAGAATTGAGCAATTTCATTTAAAGCACAATAGCAACACTAATGCCTAGGAAATAAACCTGTGATAGAAAACAGAAAGACAGTTCATGTAAACTCTGCATAAAGAGAGGCCTGAAGAAAGAAGTGAATGCAAGCCACTGATGCTGTGAGATAGTAGCACCAACTACAATATCAGGATACAGTCCTTCCCTTTGACTTAATATAATGTACCACATCAAACCCATTTAATCTAATTCAGGGTCGTGGTGAACAGCATTGAAAGCAAGGCAGGAACCAGCACTCTGTGGAGTCCAAGTCCATTACAGAGCCCACTGATACACACACTCCCCAGACCCCAAAGACAATTTAAAGTTATCAGTCAGGCTGACAAGGACATATAGTATTTGGGAATGTAGAAGGTAAACAAGAGAAGAATGCAAACTTCATACATACAATAACTAATAACAGCATGGAATCTGTAAGGTAGCATCACTAAATAATTTGCAGCCCACAGTTTAACGTAGGAGAAAATAGATTTTATCACAAAAATATCACATCAGAAGAAAGGCAAGAAAAACCAGCAACACATGTATTTGATCTTACCTACTTCTATTTATCTGAAGCCTGGTGCCCCCTAGGTGTTACAAAACAGAAAAAGCCCTCTTATGTTTGCAGATGTGGTCACCTAGCAGTGGAATGCCTGGAAAAATCTGCAGTCTTTAAATTTTTTAACGTCTTTGTTGGTGTTGTGACACTAAGTTTCACTGTGTTAAATTTTTTACCAGTCTTTGGGTCTCTGCACTTTAGCAGTTGTATTAAATTTTTAAACATTGGTAGAGTTTTAGATGGATGTCTGTATTCAGCATCATAAGTTTTCTTTAACATTTAAATGCACAAACTAAATACATAGCTGTAATGGAATAGGAAAGCCTTCTGCACAGAAATGTTCAAGCTGGGTTGCAAGCTGCCTAATTTTTAAGGGGAAATGGTAATGACTGGATTTATTTGATTTGTGGTTTTTCATGATAGAGGTGGAATAAGGAAGATGTTTATTAATATTTAATAAATTTGAAGAGTAATCAACAAATACAGCTTAGGGACATATGAAGCCAGTGTCTGTCCCAACAGCAATAGGACAGGGGTGCACTCACCCACATGTGTTCCATTACCAGTCTAAGCAATGAACCTGGAAGTACCGCTTTGGCTTTCTAAACTTCTAAAGCAGAAATACCTCCCCCTCGCACTGTCATTTAAAGACAATGTATGTATGTGGATCAACATGATGCTAGTGAGTGGTGACATGTTGTTACTTGGTCATTACAGACTTGTACATTTTCGATTTTATAATCTTGTTGTTTTAATTGTTAGCACAGTATGTTTTCATGGTAAACATCATTCAGCAATAATGGACACACTATTAGATTTCTGTCACATTTTGACTGTGTCATTAACACCTGTGCTGTTGAGTATTCATTGGAGTGCCTAGTAGGTGCTGGGCAGATAGAGAAATTGCAGACTAGCCTTTCATTGTTCCCTCTGTTATCATGAGTTGCTCTTGACTTCATACTGCTTCATGTAATTACTAATATTAACTTAATCTAACAAGATGTAGATAGAGGTCTTCCAGGTAATGTTAACAGGTAATGTTAACTCTCCAAATTTGACTGAGAGGTACCCATGGCTGAATTCATTGCCATAATTAAAAAGCTGCATAGCTGTGAGTAGTGATGGACAAGATCCAAATGGAAATGGTAAAGGAACTGGATATTGCTGCGGTGTTTAAGTAAAAATCTGTCTCTCAATATTGTGTGGAAGCTGCGGACAGTACTTTAAGACCTGCACACTGGAATGGTGGTCCCATTTTTAAAAAGAAGGCGTGTTCCAAATACAAAGGAATACACTTCTCAGCCTCCCCTGGAAAGAATATGCTGTAGTACTGAAAGGGAACTTCAGTCTGATAGTTGAACATTAGATTCAGAAGTAGCAAAATGGACTCCTCCCTAGGTATGAAACAATACACCTCTTTGTTTTCAACATATATTTGAGGGATCAAGAATGTTTGCCAATCATGTACTTTGTAGACATAAATTAAAATTATGATAATTTACCCCATGGTATCTAGTGGAACATATTAACAGAATATGGAGCTAGCAGGAGAGTTGTGAATGTGTACTTAGTATTAATGTAAGCATTCATTGAAAGTGTTGGATTCTGCCACATGTTTGTTTGGCTTCTTTCCTGTTGTTATTTTCATGAGCAGTATATTAAGGCATAGTCAAGGCATGAATGGTAGGAAGTATAGAAATCTAAGAGTTGCATCCCTGACATAGTCAAAGTGCTACACTGGAAAGTGGGAAGAAGCAACAGTATTAAAGGATTAGGTACATACCAGCAAAGCCCAGTGGATGAGTCCCACTTGGAGATTTGAGATTAACAAAATGAGTAGATGTTATCAAACAACAGAGATTTTACAAGTATAAAGTATATATACAAGTACGAATAGGGGTGACAGATGGATGAAAAACAGTAATAACAGAGGATTGAAAAATACCCCAAAATACTGTAAGTAAGTAGCCACCAAAATACAACCCAGAAAACCATATCATTTACTGTGGATGATGATGAAAAATATCCCAATTGGGATGGACAACTGTGGACCAGGCAACACTAGTTTGTAGGTAGGTTTGATACATCTGGGATGAGATTTAGCACTTCCAAATCTAAGGTCAAGGTCCTCTTCCGCATAACAGTGGCACGTTCCCTAAAAGTAACAACGTAGTTAGCAGCTGCAACAGGTGAGTTAAAGTACTTCAGGACCTCATTCATGAGTGAGAGTACAGGAGATCAAAATGCTGATCAATGAATTTGAGCAGTGGCATCAAATTTATAGAAGTTGTGTAGTTCAAGATTGTGAAGATGAAGCAAATTCTAAATCCACTGGCAAAGCTACCCAGTTATAAATAAGTCTACAGTCCGTCCTCACCTTTATGTAGTGGCCAAAACAGGGTTGCTGAGTTCAATTTCCATAATAGGATGAGAAGCCTGGCAATAGAGGAGTATTTCAATGCTTCTCTGGATCAAGAGGAGCCACCTGAGGTGGTCTGGACAGGATGTCCTCTGGGAGGAGCTGTAGGTGAAATACTCTTCAATTGTCCTGAGTGTGTTGGGATAGTCCCTCTGAGCATCTGGAGAAGTTTCCAGGAAACAATGTTTCTACTGCTACTCTCATAAGTAACAGTGTAAATGGAAAGAAGATTGATATCATAATGGTAGTTCTACTCTCATTTCTTTTTAACTTTTAAAACCAGTTTGGACTGCTTTCTTATAACTCTTTTATTGTAATGTAAGCAAATTATTTTTGAAGTGAAATTCCTTTAATTGGACCTTTTTACGGAAAATATAAAAATGGTGATTAATTATAATTAATTGTAACAAGCCCTCTAATTAACTGGTTAACATTTTGCAAATCATTTTGACACCACTATTTATTACCTCTTGCACTGTTCTTTTGTTTGAGAAAATCCCACACATCCCATTAAAATAAAGTAAATCTTATTCTAGGTAGAATAAAATTATTGATGTATAGATGAAACAGAGAAGACCCCAGATAGTCAGTACTGTAGGGCTTACACACTGTAGCAGCCCATCCACCCAAGTCAGTTGTAATAAATTCTGGCCGGTCTATCCTTCAAAATTTTCTGTGTGTTGAGAATCATTCCGATGTAAAGGCTGGTACAATTATAAGCTGAATATTTCAACAGTATAGATTGGAAAGTTCTCTGGGGCCTAAAATTGGATTTTGCCCCAAACCAGTATAAGATCTTCATTGCTTGCAATATCTTTTTATTTCAAAAGATTCATGTTCAATCTGTGTCTTACTAAGATATTTGCTCTATATTCATTCTGCCAATAATAACAATAATAATAATAATAGGTTGGTTCCTACTTTGGGCAAAATGCTACTAGGATTGGCTGTGGTTTTCAACAAATCTTTATTTTGTTTTAAGTGAGTTAAGAGAATGGATAGATGGGCAAACTTACATTTATATAATATTATTAAGTATTTTGTTAATTCAATAGTTTTAATTCTCATAAGTAAAACAGTGCTATGTGTTAAAGTAATTACATTGTTCAACACATTTCAAAAGAGACCAGTTTTTGAGGTCAATGTGTAATGGTGAGGGTATCTTGTGCTTTCGCTTTAGAGGAATGAACTGCTTAATTACCAATAGCCATTGATCTAGAAACACAAGAAAAGAACACTTTACCCATGGTATCATATCTTATAACAAAGCAAACCAACCTTTATAAAATCCATCAATATCGTTCTGGAAACTGAAAGGTTACACCCAATTAATACGCTCAGGGTTTAGCGGATTCTTTGCACCGCTGACTGGTAAGAACTCTTTCACGCCTCAAGGAAAGCCAGCTTAAAGCTTATGATTGTGAAAGGGTTTTTGAACACAATGGATGAATGAATGGGTTTTGACCAAAATAATTCATCATAAATCAAATAAGAGCCTTGCTGGAGAGTTAAAAAAAAACAAGTTTTAGGAGCAAAATTATTACATTGAAACAAAAACTTTACAGAAAAGCAGGCTCCAAAGAAAATTAGCGCAGCACAACTCAGCTACACAATGATGTCAACATGTTGACTATGCTTTGTAACTGAGCAAAGCAATGTAAAGCATTATTCTGTCGGGAGGTGGCATTTGTCTTCAGTAGTGCTTGTGCGTCAGAATGGGACCACTGAGCCCTCCCTTCATGTGCCATTTACTCCTGGCCCTGACCATCTACTGTGACTCTTTTGCAATGTAAATAAATACAAGAATAGGCACATGATGAGAGGAGTTCAGGGAAATAAAAAAGGAACAATATTAGACTTCAGGGATCCAATTTCATTCTACCTTGAATTTTAAGTTTAAGTGTTACTGGCCTGTTTTTCAGGATTTTTGCCAAAATTTTCTTTAGATGTGTCTGCCTGTTTCATCATTGTATTCTTGCATTTTTTTTCACTTTTATTTAATAGCTATTTTGATTATGGATTTTTTGCTTGGCTTTGTATGGATCTTCATCTTGTTCTCACTGCTGGCTAAGCACAACTGTGGAAGATGATGTTTTTAGGCTGTGCTTAGTGAGATAATGTTCAGCAGCAAACACTTAAATGCAAATTCACTTAAAGACTTTGTGAAACATACAGATTTCATTTTCTACACTCTGTCGACAGACAGCTTATAAATAAAGGCTCAGTTAGACATCTTTTGAATTGTTTTGTTTTTGCAATTGAAATGCACAATTAAAGAAAAATGAAAACTCTCTAGTTACAATCGTTCAGCTACACCAAAACAGAATAATGATGTTTTCTTGATACTCTAACGTATAGTACACCTAGTTTGACCAGAAGCTTCATTTAGGATCACAGGCTTGCTGAATGCATACGGCAAGGGGTGCAAAAAACAAACTCATTTTGAATTTGCCTCCTTGGAATCAAAGTGTGAAACACATGGGGGTTGGGGTTAGGGCTCGTTTATATTTCATGCTCCGAACACGTATGCGCCCGCATCATGGCTGCCACATGTTCCCAGCATTCATTTGATGCATCCTCTGAGCAAGTCCTCAGAAATTAATGCAACGCATGCATGAATTGCAGTACCAGCAAAAAGTCAGGGGGCGCAGTGTGCTAAAAGTTGGAATGTGATGTCAGAGTCTCTGTTTACTATCTACATGTGACAGAAAGTCGCTATGCGGATCCTAGTAGGTTCGATGTGCGCGCTTCGATGTTTGATGTATGGTTCGATGTGGTGAAGCAAAATGCCAACATACAGATGTATTCGTGCTGCTTTTATATTCAAGCGTCGCATATTCCCGATTGTAATGACACAATAAATTTTAATAGTCTCACATACTGTCTTCTGTGCCGTCTTTTTTTCTAGGGCTTCCTCCAGTCCTGACAGCAGCGGATTGCCAGCAATAGATCACCACACTCCGCATATTAAATGTATGATATTCCAACTCTCTGCACATTTAGAATCCTTAGATTCATACTTGATATCACTTTCATGATGAAATGTATTAAAGTATGTATGTTACATTTTACATATAAATCGGTAATTTCGTTTAAATAATGAATACTGTTAATAATTACACACATGGCGGTGACACGGTGGTGGAGCGTTAGCGCTACTGTCTTGTAGGGAGTCACGTCACTGATATTCCCTGCCTGGAGTTTACATGTTTTCCTGCTGGGTTTCCTTTCGAAGATATGCATATTTGGTTACACTAAAATGACACTAGTGTATGTGAGTGCTTGTATTCACCTTGCGATGAGCTGATGCCTCGTCCAGGGTTTGTTTCTGCCTCGTGCCCAATGCTAGCTGAAATGGACAAATCCCTGGACTGATGGATTTAATCATTATACATCCTTTTCAGAGATATTGCGGTAAGGTGTCATCAGAGTTTAATGGGTGTTCCAGGTAATTCACAACACAGCGAAGCCGAACCTGTTCTCCCCGTGATAATATCTCGCACTGCCACCTGGTGGATTCCTCCAGATTTACGTAAAGTACGCCCGCAAGGATAAACAGTACAACACTTGTGTAGCAGGAGCGTCCTCTGCAGCATGCGTCGCGTCACGTGAAGTATAAATCTGGCCGTTGGGACACAAGACCCCTTAATCAATCCACTGAAGCCTGAAAATGTTATGGCAACTCCCTGAAAATACATTTTAAACATGTTATTGTGTTATAAATCATTCAATGCCCTTTACCAGTTTCTGGGAAAATAGGCTAAAATGATAATGATAATAAGCAATTGGCAAGTTGTTTTCATTTATAATTATCTGGCTTTAACCTCAAAATGACATGCTTCTGCCTTATGTGCTTTTAACTAGGTTGTGGCACTGGTCTGTGGTAAGGTAACATTAATAAGGTTTCATTTGGACAAAGTCCACCTTTAAATGAAGATAAACAAATAAAGATGTCTGAATATAAAAAACAATTCAAGGCGAAAAAATGGCAAATGGCTGCTGCTGTTGAAGTGAGCATCAGCACTGTAAATGATCTGGAGGCTTCTGCTCTCCCACAAAAAAGTATGAGTGTGTCTGTCATGAAAAGTGGTCATTCTGTGTGATGATGGCTACAAGTACAAGGTGATATGGTTTTCACTTGCAGTTTGCATATCTGTATGTTATAAAAAGTAACAGACTCAAAGAGCACAGGGAAGGTTAAAGCTAGATCAGGAGAAAGGAATGGAATTGAATAACAAGAAAGGGTCAAAACAAAAAAAAAAGCAACTTTCAGAGTTCAAAATGCTAACCAAAATCAAAGTTCTAATTCATTTCCAGAGAGTCATAACCTCTAAACACTAGGAAGAAGTGCATAAAACTCACACAGAAACTGGCTCATATGCACAATCTTGGAAGTGCACAACGCTGATCTTTATGTCTTTGACCTGGTGATGTCACCCATCCACACTTCCAGTTAACCTAACCAGCAATGCCATAGCAAAAATAAACAAATGAATACCAAATAGCCACACCCTTCAAAAAAAGAAAATAGCACCACAGGAACACAAATATTTTGTTTTATTTCAAAAAACTAATGGAGGTAAAACTAATGGTATTTTTGAAATACAGACTCTAAAAAACCTAGAATGCAGCAAAACTCCTCCAAAAACAACAAAATGAAGTGCACAAAGAGTTAATAACAAACCTGAACTTAACAATTAAGTCCATTTAAGATATTCATATCTTAAGAGATCAAAAAACTTAACTGCCAGAGTTTTAATTTGTTGTCAGAAAGTTGTAACCTTTAAACACTAGAAAGAAATCTACAAAATTCACAATCTTTGACTGGTGATGTCACCCATCTCACACTTCCGATTGACCTACCTTGCAGCTGCAAAGCAACAATAAACAAATGAATAGGAAATGGCAGCACCCTTCAAAAAAAGAAAATGGCATCACAAGAATATAAACAAATAGTTTGCCATAATAGAGTATTTGCCACTAATAAAGTATTTGAAAACAGCACCCTAAAAAACAGAATGAAATCCTACAAAACTATGAAAAGGAAGACCATAAAAATATAACAAAGCATGAACACAGAAATTAATCTATTTAAGATATTCATATCCTAATCAATAGCATTTTGTATAGTGAATGGTATATTCCACAACACTGCAGCACTAATGGAGCTCCTCAGTTATCACAGGGTTTTTGCCACACTGGAATGTGATCACAAGCATGTTTACTCTCACACATTAGCAAGGCACATCCATTCCTGTATCATCACTGTGGCAAAGATAACCAGGATTATGGCCATGATCCTGAATATTTAACTCCACTGGAAAGATCACTGCTTCACAATGTTAGACTCCAATCTCCTGAGATAAACCCTCTACTCTCAGATGAACAAAGGTCAGAGAACCCAAAATGGTTGGAAGAAGCAGTAAAAACAACTGCAAAGTATACTTGTAAAAGACTGGATTAACTTCTTTAGCTTGAAGACCCTAGTGAACATCAGTTCACTTTAAGACTGACAACATCAGCCATTGCAAATAAAGGCAAAGTAGGATACACTAATTTGTAGGAAACACTTACAAATTAAACCTCTTACCCCCTCGCATATCCAAGTTCTCTTGACATAGGAGTGCATTCCTCAGCCATTTAAAGAAATTTCGATAACTTTGATGGTTTTCTTTCTAGTTCCAAGTGACCATTGAGGTTACAAGCATATTTTCTAAAATACGTGCTGAAAAACAACTCTCTACCTCAGCTGCAATTTTGATTCTGACTTTTAAAGACAAAGATGATTTATATTGCAAAATGTCTAGGTATTTTAAATATTGCATATACTGTTATAAATAAAAATGCTCTTAGCATATAATTACAGATGTGGCTTTAAATGCAAAGGTGTCAGGTTGATGACTGAATGAAGAAAGGTATTATTTTGGGAATCCATGTTCTATGCATATGCATACAAGTGTTGGGTATTTGATCAGAAAATGAAATGGGACTCAATAATGACAGTGAGGTGACCTTTCATGAAATTCCAGCAGCTATTTGGTAAATTATCCTATGTATACTTCAAAGATAACAAGCTAAGTCTTTCTGAATATACAAGGTCCAAGGCTTTGTAACCAAAGCTTTACAAATAGGATTTGCTAAGCCAAAAAATCAAATAAGTGTCTACAGATCGATGGCACCCAGGTGATCTGAGGATTT
This sequence comes from Erpetoichthys calabaricus, assembly GCF_900747795.2. Taxonomy (NCBI): domain Eukaryota; kingdom Metazoa; phylum Chordata; class Cladistia; order Polypteriformes; family Polypteridae; genus Erpetoichthys; species Erpetoichthys calabaricus. The sequence continues at coordinate 71,977,503 of NC_041405.2, forward strand.
CAGCTATAATACAAGCTCATATTAATTTAAGATGGTTAGCTTTCTCCACCGAGGGGGGAAATCTGCTCTTAATTGAGCAGTTCAAATATCTCTGGATCTTGTTCACAAATGACAGAAAAAAGGTAATGAGATTTACAAATGGTTTGGAGTGATGGCAACTGTTTTGTAGGCGCTCTACATGTCTATGGTAGTGAAGCAGCAGTGAGTCTAAAGTCAAAACTAATGGTTTACCAATCAGTCAACATCTCTGTCCTCACCTATATTCATGAGCTGTGGGTAATGGCCAAAAGAATGAGTTCACAAATACAAGCGACAGAAATGAGGTTTCTTCACAGGGTGACTGGAGTGACACTCCATGACAGGGTGAGAAACTCTACAATTTGGGAAAGCCTCAGATTAGAGTCACTGCTCCTCTGGTTCAAGAAGAGCCAGTTGAGGTTGGTTTGGCATGTCGCAAGAATGCCTCCCGGGCGGCTTCCCCTAGAGGTGCTCTAGGCACGTTCCACTGGACGGAGACCTTGCAGCAGACACAGAACCTACTTGAATGATTATATCTCTCAGCTGGCTTGGGGATGTCTGGGAAGTCTGGCAATTCCCCAGTAAGAGTTGAACTCTATATCTGGGGGGCAAGGAAGTCTGCGCTGACCTGGTTGGCCTGCTACCACTGCGACCCTCACCAGGAAATGCGAATGGAAAGATCAGATGAGATGAGATGGCATAAGATAAATTAAAGAAACATTTGTTGTTTCCCCTTCTCCCAATAATGTTACATTCCTGATACCTGGCAAAGCACTTTAAACTTGTTGAGCTTTGTAAATACTCAAGTTAGTTTTACTTTACTTTATGACACCCTTTATTTATTCTGCTGTTCTTTACTGAAAAAAAATTCCTTAAATTCATTATTGATTGTTTCACACATCTTCTGGTCCAGGCAGGAATGTATTTATAGAAAAGATCTTAAGAACACTAAAAATTGTGCTCCATCATATTTCCTACATGTGGCCATGTTTAAAAGAACAGATTTTGAAAAAGGAAAGCAATTTGATACAAAAGCATCAGAGTCTAAGTGGCTCAGTAGTTAATGCTGCTGCTGCCTCACACCCCAGGGCTTTCAAATCACACCTTTGCACGATCAATACCTATATAGACTTTGCAAGTTCTCTTGGTTTTGTGAGTTGTTTTGCTCCAATAATCTCCCGTATTATAAACACATTTGTTGCTTACTGGCCTACTGCGAGAGCATGTACACTGTGATAGACAGGCAACCAGTAAAGAGTTCTAGTTTTGCACCCAGTGTTGTTGTAGTTGCCATGAACTTTTACTGCCATAAACAGGTACACAAACAAAATAAATAAACATCCCAAAAATTGAAAATGATTCCCTTTGTAGACCAATTCAATGACGCATATCGTTAGAGCTCCTACTGAAATTTGGTAAGGTAAATTTTAAGTGCTTTGCAACCAAGTACACGTACTTTATTTGCATTAGAGAAGTTGCTAGTCCTTAACTGAGGGATCTGCAATTGTATCTCTGCTCTTGCTCTTGATTTAGATTCCAGTTTGTTTGAAAGATAAGATTGAAATTTGGTTCCCACATTGGCTTGCTTTTCGACTCTGCATTTCGCACAAAAATATTACTCTCTTACTGTAAGTCAGTACAACGGTATGTTTTGGCTAGGGTTTCTTCCCTGGTTTATGTTTTTTGCCCTTTTCACTCATTTTTCAGTTTGAAATATTTAGTATGAATAAGGGCGGCACGGTGGCGCAGTGGGTAGCGCTGCTGCCTCGCAGTTGGGGGACCTGGGCTCGCTTCCCGGGCCCTCCCTGCGTGGAGTTTGCATGTTCTCCCTGTGTCTGCGTGGGTTTCCTCCCACAGTCCAAAGACACGGTGGATTGGCGATTCTAAATTGGCCCTGGTTTGTGTGTGTCCTGCGGTGGGTTGGCACCCTGCCTGGGATTGGCTCCAGCAGACACCTGTGTTCGGATTCAGCGGGTTGGAAAATGGATGGATAGTATGAATAATTCTTATAATATTGTTCTGCTTATTGCTTATTTGTTATTTTCATTGTTTATTGTTCAAATGCCTATTGTACTATGTTGATTGTATTGTTCTTATTATGTTTAAAAGCATTTCTTTAAATGTCTTTATGCTCTCTTTTTTTGTGGGTGGTATTTCGCAGAAGGTGGGGGCAACCATCAATTTCTGTTGAGGGACTCCTCCAAGTCCTATAAAAGCTGATGAGGATTGCAGTCCCTCTGCGGTACATTGTATGTATTCTTGGTGTCAGTGAGTTCTTCTCCTATTGTTTATTATTGTTCTTTGGAGTTGTCTTTTTGACATATATTGCCCTATTTAAGGAATTCCTCCTTTTGTTTAATGCTTTGGGACTTGACTTCTGTGGATTGCCTTTTAAGGCAACTCCCTTTAGTCTTGTTTGGATTTTTTGAGCTTTTGTTCTATATTTCACTTTTTGGTAATAAAGCTTTTATTTATAAAGATTCTTTGTTTGCCCTTTCATCCCCAGAAGAGGTTTGTAGTCATCCTCCCTGTGGTGTGGTTTGGAATATATTTTGTGAATATTACTCATTATTTATAATTACTTAGATTTTTGAACTTTTAAAGCCATAGCTCACTTGGCCTGGTGTAGGCCAAAGCCAGCCATTGGATTATCCAATCAGACTTCCTAGGAGTGAGCCGTATCTGGGTAGGCTAGTGGGGAGTCTGACCTGTTTATTGATTCTGTTTTGGTGTTCTCACACCTTTTTGCCATTTTTGTGTTTGTGATTCACAACAGATAGAATATTGCCACAGTGCAAATTTTCGAACTGAGGTGCTTTGTGGCATGACTCCATGGCAATTCCCTTTGGTGACAAGGATAGGATTTGGAGCATTCTGTTATGGTCTATGTAAAAAAAAGAGTATAAAGGAGAAAATTTGGTCACCTTAGGACCCTATCACGACAAAACACTATGTTATGTTATAAGTAAACTGCTCAAAAAAATTAAAGGAACACTTTGAAAACACATCAGATCTCAAAGGGAAAAAAATCATGCTGGATATCTATATTGATATGGACTGGGTAATGTGTTAGAAACGAAAGGATGCCACATCGTTTGATGGAAATGAAAATGATCGATCTATAGAGGGCTGAATTCAAAGACACCCCGAAAATCAAAGTGAAAAAATTATGCGGCAGGCTAGTTCATTTTGCCGAAATTTCATTGCAGCAACTCAAAATCGTACTTAGTAGATTGTATGGCCCCCACATGCTTGTATGCATGCCTGACAATGTCGGGACATACTCCTAATGAGATGATGGAGTGTATCCTGGGGGATCTACTCCCAGATCTGGACCAGGGCATCACTTAGCTCCTGGACAGTCTGAGGTGCAACCTGGCGGAGTCGGATAGACTGAAACATAATGTCCCAGAGGTGTTCTATTGGATTTAGGCCAGTCAATGATATTAACTCCTTCATCCTCCAAGAACTGCCTGCATACTCTCGTCACATTAGACCAGGCATTGTAGTGCACCAGGAGGAACTCAGGACCAACTGCATCAGCATAGGGTCTGACAATGGGTCCCAGGATTTCATCCCAATACCTAACAGCAGTAAAGGTGCTGATGTCTAGCCTCTAGAGGTCTGTGCGTCCCTCCATGGATAAGCCTCCCAAGACCATCACCAAACCGGTCATGCTGAACGATGTTATAGGCAGCATAATGTTCTCCACGCCTTCTCCAGACCCTTTCACGTCTGTCACATGTGTTCAGAGTGAACATGTTCTCTTCTGTGAAAAGCACAGGGCACCAGTGGTGGACCTGCTAATTCTGGTATTCTATGGCAAATGCCAATCAAGCTCAATGGTGCCAGACGGTAAGCAGAGGGCCCACTAGAAGATGTCGCGCCCTCAGGCCACCCTCATGAAGTCTGTTTCTGATTGTTTGCTCAGAGACATTCACACCAGTGGCCTGCTGGAGGTCATTTTGTAGAGCTCTGTCAGCGCTCATCCTGTTCCTCCTTGCCCAAAGGAGCAGATACCGGTCCTGATGATGGGTTAAGGACTTTCTTCCGCCCATGTCCAGCTCTCCTAGAGTAACTAGATGTCTCCTGGAATCTCCTCCATGCCCTTGAGACTGTGCTGGGAGACACAGCAAACCTTCTGGCAATGACACGTATTGATGTGCCATCCTGGAGAAGTTGGACTACCTGTGCAACCTCTGTAGGGTTCAGGTATCGTCTCATGCTACCAATAGTGACACTGACCATAGCCAAATGCAAAACTAGTGAAAAAACAGTCAGAAAAGATGAGGATGGAAAAATGTCAGTGGCTTCTACCTGTTAAACCATTCCTGTTTTGGGGGTCGTCTCTTTGTTGCCCCTCTAGTGCACCTGTTGTTAATTTCATTAACACCAAAGCGGTTGAAACTGATTAATAACCCCCTCTGCTACTTAACTGACCATATCAATATCCCAAAAGTTTCATTGACTTGATGCTATACTCTGATTAAAAAGTGTTTCTTTAATTTTTTTGAGCAGTATTTATTCATTCTTCCCGTATCACTTCTCAGTAGACTCTAAACTTGGCTGGTGTGTGTTGGTTGTGTCATGCAATGGTTTACCACCCTAAGCAAAAATTACTCTAGCCTAACATCAGATACATTTGGAATGTGCTCCAGCTATCTGCTTTTCCCAAAATGGAATTAACCCATTTCAATTAATAAGAGTGGCAAATAAACATGAAAAATCGCAAGAACATTTTTCCCCCATTGGCAGAATTTCTTTAAAAGCAAATGTAAGGGGGAAAAACTCAAAGGATACAAAATAAAGTTCCCCCACCCTAATGCGAGCAACGCTAGAAAATATGCAGCGTGGATTGCAGATTTCAAAGAATTCTTGTTTTATTGAAGTTTTAATTCCCCATAGCTGCAACTGAGAATGAATTGAAGGCTTCGAGTAAAATCCTAAAGCAGGCAGATCACAGGCAGAACTCATGTGATGCATTCACATAAATTTTACTGTGAGTTTAATAAGATTAATAGATAAACTAAAACTAATGTCATCAGTGGGTGAAAGCTCTGAGTAATCATGTCCATACAAAAAGGTAAATTATAGAGAGTGAGAAACTGTCTTAATGGTTCTTAAGTATCTTCTGTTATATGTAACACAGTATGTGTGAGTGCTTTTTACAAAGTGATGTTGTAAAAGGCCATGCTAATAGACCAAGTCAGCAAGGACAGATCACTGAACTTCTGAGAGATCTCATTTTTTTGCACCAAAACATTTTTTTTCTCCAAATTTCTTCTTTTACAAGTAATACTGAAATATTCTATTCTTTCCATATTGGTGTTAGTTCGATCTTGAAGCAAATATGTTTTTCACGTTTATTACAGTCTTAGGTCATGTCATGTCAAATCGAGTAAGGATTAATGAGACCTAATCTTATAGACAAAAAATTCTATTCACCTAAAATTTCCCAAATACGTTGATCTGAGGTTTGACGTTTGTCCAGGTACTGATTTCAATTGCACATCTTGGTAACTTTCTCCACACATTAAGAATTCTCTGAATGAAAAAATACAGTGTTTCCTAAAATTTAATCTTAGCCAACTCTCACTTGCGTCCTCACATCCTGGTTGAAGGATATCCAATTATTATTTATTTACTGTAATGCTAATGCTTCTATAATGATAGAGCAACCAACATTGCAATATAGCTTAAAGTTTGCAAATTGAGTAATACAGCAAAACCTGCAAGTATATAAAAGACATGACTGTCCCTGCTTATTTCTTTCAGAGCACCTTGATCTTGTCTGACATTATTTTTAATTTAATTAAGCTAAAATACATAGTTTGGTTAATTCCTCATCATTCATACCCATCAGTCCTGGATTTACTCTACTAGCTTTTTTCTAGTCTTTCTCTAGCACTGGAAAGGATTTTTCATAATAGTGAAACACAGTGGCATAAGTGTGTTAGACAGTAAAAGCACAACTACTTTTATCTTTCACTCCAGACAAAGCTGTATGCAGCCAACATTCTCTTTTCCTTATTAAACAGTTGCGTACACTTTGTAACTTTAATCTCTCATTGTACAACTATATTTAATATTTTTAATTCATATATATGTACAGTACATCTACAGCAAAATAATTTGCATTAAAGCTTATTTGTGATTTGTAACAAGTATAATGAAGGTGATGGATGGGTTGGCATCCCAGCCAGGACTGTTGGTGATATCTTTTTCAGTCAGGAGGTTCCTTAGAGTTCCTCTGAATGTGCTCCCATTTGGACACCTGAAGGGCATCATGAAATATGAAAAGGCAGACTTGTCGAAATTCAGTCTAGCCTGGAAGTGCTTCTGAGCTACACCTTTGACATGCCAGAAGTACTCCAAGGCCCAATTTTAACAGGGGTCTTCCCTCTCAGGGTCAGTACAGGATTAGAGGCCAAAGCCATACGAGAGCTGAGAATTAAAAAATAGAAGGTGTGCTTCTGATTATGTACAGTATATCAGAAACAGGACCATTGGAGGAAATATTTATGTTAAGTAGAAGTGTCTTTTTGGACTAGAAATGTGTATCTTTTAGTTGTGGTCTGGGTATTGGGATGTGGGACACATATTATTGCCCACACCATTCGAATGTGAATTTTGTCCATCAAACTCTAGGACACTAACTATCAGAGAGTTGGTTATGACAGCAATGTATGACTTCAGGCTTTCATAACAACTAACTACATCTCCAGTGATTCATATTTGCTTTCAGCTGAACTGTTTGTTTAATCAGTTATCTTTATTTCTGCTCTCAATTTGCAGTATGCATTTTTTGTCTAACCTTTGAATATCCAAAACAAAATTTTTTGTTTAGTTTATTTTAATTCACCGTCTTCATTAGCATCTGCTCCCTTAAGTTATTCCAAAGCATGACAATTTGCAAAAAGAGAAGTTGACTTAAGAGCAAACAGCAAAGGACACTAAAAAGGATCCACAAGTTTTGTGTCATTTCCACTTGAGCGATCATTAAAAAAGCAACAGCAATCAAAAAAATAATTTAAAATAAATAAAAGAGCAAAAATTTAACAAGCCAGGTCAGGAAAATGTTTTGAACTCTGTGTATAAATACAAAATACCTACTAAATTATTATAAAAAGAGAGCAAACCATTTTTGCATGTTCCTGTATTCATACAATTAAAGCTGAAAACTGTGAAATAACATATTTATTTGAGATATTGATATAATTAAAGACCAAAGATTACCCACCCATTCATTTTCTAACCTGCTTATCCAGTTCATCATAAAAATAAATAACTTTGAGACTGTGTGTATGCTTGTATCTGTGTCACTAAAATACTGTACATTCTGTCATGTGAAAAAGTACACCCTCATGAATATTTGTTTTGTTTTTTTAACATATGAGTGCATATCAACCTTTGATTTTCATTTAAACAGTATCAACAGATAAATGTGACATAAATGAAGAATAAAAAACAATAAAATTTGACTTTGCAATAATTTATTCAACAAAAAATGAACATATATGTCATTTCTGTCTGTGGAAACAGTAGGTCCACCCTTGGCTCTATTAGCTGGTATCACCCTCTCAAGCAGGCATTTCTTAGAACTGTATGCCAGACCCTTTCAGCCGTGCGATGTTTGAGGGGTGTCTTGTGTTCACAGACTATTTCAAATCTCCCCACAGCATTTCAGTAAGATTCAGATCAGGGCTTTGACTTGGCTATGCCAGAATTCTTCAATTCCTACTTTTCAGCCATTTCTTGGTGGATTACAGTTAGGTTTAGGGTCATTGTCATGTTGCAAGGTGCACATTTGGTGCAACTTCAGTCTTTTGACAGGTGGTGTTACATTATCATCATGCATCCTCTGGTACAATGAAGAACTCATTGAGGATTCTGTAATGTTAGGCTGCCCAGGTCCTAATGCAGCAAAGAAGCTCCAAACTATAGCTTTTCCACCGCCATACTTTACAGTTGCTATCAGGCCATTAAGCTCAAATTCTGTCTTTGGTTTTCACCAAATTTGTCTTCTGGTACTGTGACCAGATAACTTTATCTTTGCCTCATTTGTCCAGAGCACAATGTTGCAGAATCCTTGGTCTCAGTGTCTATCCTTGTCTAGGTGTTCATGGGCAAACTTTAGTCTTGGCCTGTTCTTTCTGGATAGCAAGTGTTTCCTCCTAGCACACATTCCATGTAGATCTAATTTCTGCAGCCTCTTTCTATTGCTCAACTCATGAACTTTGATTTCAACAGAGCTACCTGTTGGTCCTTTGATAAAATTCTGAGCTTCTTAGAGACTTCTTTCAGCATCTTGCTTTCTGCTCTAGGGCTGAACTTGCTGGGGTGGCCTGACTTGGACAAGTTGGCTGTTGTTTATTGTCTTTTCCACTTGTAGATTACCTTCCTGACAGAGGAATGGCCGATTTCCAATTGTTTGTACATCCTTTAAATTCCTTCCCTGACTCATCTGCATCTGTAACCTTCTTATCTGAAATCCTCAGAGAGCTCTTTTGATCTAGACATGGTGATATCACACACTTCAACAACAAAGAGCAAACCAAACTAAATGACAGAAGTTTAAATCAGTCAGGTTCAGACAAGATCCTCTTTAATTATTTGCACCTGATCTGGTGCACCCAGTTCTAATTTGAGGTATTTAAGATAGTGATAAATGTAGGGGGGCAATTACATTTCCCATATGCAAAATTTGCCTTTATGTTTATTTAAATTATACAATGGACTACCGAATGTAAATGTGGCATGATGTTTGTTAAGCTACATCACTTTTACATAAAGATACTGTTTAATTGAAGATCACATCTTGATATATTTACATGCGTTAAAAAAGAAGAAACATTTCATGGGATGTACTTACTTTTTCACACTGCATGCTTTAATTTTGGACATGTTTTGCAATTAATTCAAAACACTCATTTGCAATGATTATATAGAATACTGCTCATGTACAAATGACCTGCTTATAAAGGAAATATTTTCACCATTTACAGTGCAATGCTTTACACAAATCTATCAGAAAAATAATTGAGTTAATAGGACAACTCCACAATGAGATGCTGTAAAGAGAAATGCTCATATTTTTGAAAAAGAAAATAACCAGATAAATAATTATGTTCTATAATCTTGTTTTGTCCTATGCATTTGCAGGACAGATGATTGGTGCTCAATGAGCAATTTACAAACACAGATGTTTAATAGATGCCTTTTAGATGGTGTGACTGGCTACATCTTTATTCAGTGTGACACAACAAGAGCAGTTTTGAAAGAAAGTGTTGAAGTTAAGCAATGCGCAGTCCTCAACATTAGTATGAAAAACTAGAAGTTATGACAGCAAAAATACAAAATAAGAATAAAACAAAATTGAGTGTCATTGTTCAAAATGTGTATTTGCTCATGTCCAGCAATTAAATGCTGTGCCAGTTCTCAGTCCATTAGCAGCTACTATAAAGGTGGCCAAATGATTTTCGATTGGTGATGCCAACATTGTGATTTTACAGTGTCTATACATTAGTGATGTCTACAGTTGGTTTCAGCCTTGTGTGTGATGCATTACATTTGTATATATCTATATATCTGACAACCAAAATATGTGGTATTGATATTCCAGTTATTGTGAATCTGCTTTTCTGAAGTGGACATCTGACAAATCAGTACTATAAACTTTTAAATATTTGATAATGAAGGGCTTCAGGAAACACTCTCAAAGGTTAGTTGTTCTTTATTTATGTACTTGTGTTATTAATTACGATAGATTGTTTTTGGGAAGTGCACCCCAGATTTTGCAAAAAGACAACTCTAACACTCACCCTGCAGTAATGTACAAATTTAGCTGACATAGTTCTAAATTATCCTTTACTAGCTGTGATACCTGTCTAAGATGGGTTGAAATCTAAGTAGTCCACATAGACCTCAGCATTAACGTTTGCATTGTACCATCTTCAGGAATGTATTTTGTAATGTATATAGTAATAAAATGCATTGCATTTCTCATTCCAATAGATGGCTCATTACAAATATTTGATGTTATAAAAATGTATTGCTACAAATATTCTGCTGGATTGACAAATGTAATACATATGTCTCTGTTACATGCTATTAGGCATGGGATTCATAAAAGCAGAATTAATTTTTTGTTGTGTACCATCTGCTGGAATGACGGAGACATGGTAACCAAATGGACACACAGGCACTAATCCTATTATTAAGGTGGATTTTGTACTCAGCTTTAGAAATTTTACAGTCCCAGGCTTTGAGTATTGTACCCAAGTGTGTGGTTCAGTATTATATGTGCTGTCACATAATTAATTCTGAGGAGGTGGGGAGCAAACTGAGGAATGAATCCAAGCTATCAATGTAGCAATTCAAGCTCTTCTTAGCAAACTGATTTGTTACACTGAAACACTGCTTTAGCCGCATGAAAACAGGAACAGCCTATCTTAATTTAGGCATCGAAAATCAATACTAATTAATATTAATTTCAATACTTTATGGTGGATGTTATGTAAATAAAACACACCCAGCTTAATGATTAGGCACTTTTCATAATTATCTGAAGCATGCAGTGAATTAGGAAAAGCTTTTTAAATAAGCAGTTTTTTGCTGAGAGTTATAAAATTTATCATTGTTGTACTACTTTATTGATATTCTAAACAGAGCATTTTTAAAATGCTTTAAAGAGTTCAGCTTGAATGTAACTTTTATTTAATAAAAAATGTGTTAACAAAAATAGTCAAATAAAAAAAAGTGTAGCTAGAGCTTGTGTATTTGTTCTTAAAGAAGAACTCAGTAAAGAAAAAATAAATAAAGACAGGTCTCTTTCATGATTAAAGCCGACCAGGTTTTTTCTCCACTGTGTTCCTAATTTTTTTTTCTTCTCTCTGTATGTTCTTGACTAGAAAAATGACCTTGCCTTTCTCAAGTTAATCATTTCATAATATAATTGCATGAACTATATAAAATACTATTAAGGCTAGACTTTCAGTAAATTTAATATGCAGCATGAGAAATATATTTTTAAACAAAAAGTGGTAATGTACCAAAAACAGGAACACGGACTGAACTTGAAATGCAAATGCATCACAAGTCATTAAGCTGTTTATAAAAGTACTGGATATTCACTTCTCTCTGTAATTTTGGATAAAATGACTGTAAAAATAGATTACAATGATTGTTGGGATGCATTTGATTTAAGGGTAATTAACCTTGGCCACCAATTCTAATATTTAAATAGACAATGCTGGTGAATTCTAAAGAAAAAAAGGCATTACTAAAACAGGTAATTATGCATGTCCTAGGATTTTAATATTTGCACTTTAGCTATGATATAATACTTTCAAACAAATGCCTGCTAATTACATTTATTTGTATACATTTCAAATTTTCTGATGAATTTTGAACTTCTTTGCTTCCTCTTGGGGTTTTTGACAATGTTGACTCCAATTCTGTAATCTTACTTATCTTCCCACAATACCATCTTGGATTCTTGGGCACTGCCATTTTGGTTTAATTTTGTTAGTGGCTGTTACTTTATTGTGAGTTAGAACTACTGGTAATCCATGCCATGTAACTTCATGTGTCAGACAATCTAAAAGTAAGTTCCAGATACTTCTGGATCATCCAAGATTGTGGATGAAAACTCTAAAAACAATCTGTGTGTATGTGAAGCTTTGGTTATTAGGATCTGTATTTCTGGATGTCTTCTTCGAGTTTGGGTTTGCCGCTAGGTATTCTGACTTTCTGGTTTTGAATTTATGCTTGATTTCTCATCTGTCTCCTTTTCAGTTCTGCCTACGTGGCCTGCCATTTCTATCACCTTGTGGTAGAGCTTAATCTTGAACCTTAATAAAACGAGCGACTCTGAGATAAGAAATTAAGCATCTGCAGTGGAAAATGAAAGAAAAAAAACGCTGTCATTAAAAATTGAGAATTGGATTCAACATAGAAAAAGCCAGAAAAGTCCAAATGTCATCGCAAAATCAGAAAAATAAACATAAAATGAAAGAAAATGAATAAAATTATGTCATATGTCATGGTCATATTCCATTGCTTAAGCTGCTAATTTTACCTGACAGTTGTTAAAAATGTCATTGGCTGGGGGAAAAGTTTGGTTCTGTTTCTACTGTCATTTCAACTTTTTGGGCATTTGTTGGTTTTGTTTCTTTATTTTGTTTATGTTAAAGTGTTGCTCACTAACAGGCCTTTTTGAATGCTTTGCTGCAGGCATTGTTGCCATACAGGTGATGTCACAGACACCATTACTACAAATAAAGAAATACGTTAAAGTCGTAATTTTGTCTCAGTGTCTGCCTTTTATTTCTGCAAATGGGGGTTACTCTGAAACATTTAGGTCTACTCGGATTATGCTGTTTTGTCTGTCCAGCTAACCACCCTACAATCTTACTTTCATGCTATAAACTAATTTTCAGACCACTGCTTCCCCTAACATTAAAGTCTGTTACTCCTTTAAGAAGCATTTTTTCTAATTTGGAAGAAATTAGAGTTTTCGACCACAACTTATTTCTGCACACAAAATTAAAGCAATCTTTCTTTACTTTTATTAGTTTATCCGCCCACCTGTAACATAACAGCAATAAGATGGTGCAGTAAATGGTCTAATGAACAACTGAGCAATCCTTTAACATGTTATGAAATGAATGTATGGAAGATACATGGCATGAAACTGAAAGCAGGCTGGAGTCTTAAATGCTTGGTTTCCAGAGTGAATCATTCAGACATTTGTTTCATAATATGAGGCACATTTTTAGGGTGACTTTCTGTCAGTAATTACTGGTACCAAAGTATATACTTCAGTCCTTATTCCAGTATTCTTTTCATGGACATAGAAGAAGAGAGGGGAGGAGATCACAGAACAGTTTTTCAGGATGAATCTGAAAAGAGTGTGTGAGGTCATTTTGCGTTGTGATGAGAATAAAAATAATCGAAAATGAATTTATTTCCATCTAGAATATTTTGGAAACATGACTGATGTTTTCCACCTGTAACATCATTTAATGTGTTGTTTCACTTAGTCATGAAGAATGGTAGAGTGTCATTGCTGAAATAATCCAAACATTGAATGGATGCCTTACCTCCAAATTGTGCTAGCCGCACCTGATGGTTAAATGGACTATTACAACATTACTTCTTATTGCTTTCATTTTCGTATCTGCTTTTATGTAATGATTGTGTTAATCTATATAATCATTGTTTGTATTCCTTTATAGCATAATCATCTGTATTCTCATTTCACACGGTAAAAAATTTACTATAATTATTTCATCATTGCTTTATAAAACATTAAACTTCTGGCCCAATATTACATAACAGTTTTACATAATGATATGCACATTATTACATGCCTCAAAGCACTCAAAAGCCAAATTAAACTAAAATTCATTAATGAACAGAACAGTTAAAACCGCACAAAAGTATATAAAAAAATTACAAAAACATGCCAGAACTGTGGAAACAGCAGAGCTGATGAAAACAAACATATATATTTTTGACACAAATACTTGAAGGAAAATGGATCCCTGCACGATATTAATGCTTTGCACTGAAATGCATAAACTATCTGGATACCAGCCTATTCCTATTCCAAGGCAGGTTTTTGGATAGTAGGAGATAACTTCTTGTCAATGAAGTATCAGGTCTGTTGTGACTCAATTCATCTATAACAATGGTGTGAAGTAATCTGGTCATTTTATTTACAGTATACTAGTGGTAAGGCACATAACATGACCAAGTGAATGTCAGTAACCAGAAGAACAAACAAGTGTGTAAATTTCTACAGGCAAATAAAATGATATGTCAGGTGACTGTCATAAATCTGGTTATGTTCCTCTATGGATCTTACCCTCGTTTTGATATTTTTCTTTGAAATGTTTTGTCTTGTATTGATTTTGATTATTTGTTTTGTTTTTGATATTAGTTAAGTGTATCTCTCTATGTGAACTTCCACAAAAGGAGAATGAGTTTTTTTTTTACTGCTGTCATGATTTAGGCTGAAGATTGAGGTTTTGTAGCCTTTTCCTGTTAAGGAAGCCATCTTGCGTACCATTGCCAGGGTTACATCCCATGTTTCTAGGGGTGTGGTCTCCTGGGTCATGACCTTGAATTAAGCAGCTGACGGGATATAAGATCAAACTTTTGCTCGGAGCCTTATCCAATCTGCAGATTAAAACCTCATTTACATTATTGACTTCACGTGTGATTACTTTTCTAATCTTATCTGGTTTTCAACTTATTGGCTGATATTTGACTGTGAAGTTTGGCTCTTATCCAGGCTTCAGTCGCTTCGGTCAAATTTTTATTCCATTTGTTTTGCCTTTTGCTCACATCTCCGGTTGACACTAGAAACTAGTTATCTGTTTTTCCTGCCAAGCCCAGGACAACTATGAATGGACTGGGAGATGAAACTTACTCAAAAGCCTAGTCAAGTTCATTAACAAAAGTCACTATGATCTGTCAGCAAGTCCTAATCCACAAGCTTGGATAACCTGTTAAAAACTTTGATATACCAGTTAAACTATACCATCAAAGGTTGCAACTTATACAACCATATCTGTTTTCTGGTATCTCAGTGTTATTTCAGTAATTATTACCTTTAAATAACCCTTAGAATTAGTGTTATGTCAGCTTTGTTATCTATCTCAAGTCAAATTTTGATTTTTACTGTACATCACATGGAAGAGATTTGCATGATGTTTTGTACTAACTGAACCAACCAAGATTATTTTTTCAGTCTAAAGCAAGGTTGCTACCATTGATTTTGATTTTAAGAAGTGCTTTACATTTCCAGTTAATTTCTCCAGTTGTGATATTTAATATGTGAATTGTTTGCTTATTGATGGACAGCTACTGTCAAGTTTATTATCTTCTGTGGAACATCAACTGAAAACCTTATGAAAATCTGTGTGTTTTGTTTTGTACTTCCAGGTATTTATAGTATAGGCATATAAGTGCACTGCTCTGTCTCTTCGGTGTTGTCTCATCCTTTTTCCAACAACAGTCTTCTAATTCTTCCTTTACTGACATAATTCAACACTTGGCCCACTTTAGTAACTGTGTCTTATCTCACTGCAGTGCTAGGACGTAGTAACACAGTTTGGCTCTTTTGGTCTGTGGGGCTTCAATAAGATTACTCAATCCAAACAATACTGAAGATGAATGTGCCCAAATTCAGCACATTGTAATTTACAAAAAAAAATCATGGAGGGTCAACTTCAAGCTGAACAATTATTATGAAAGTAATTTTTCATCTGTTGAAGCTTAATTCTGAAGTTAAAGATTAAAAAAACAAGTTTAATTTAAAAATGTTAAGTTTCTTATTTCCCAATGTGAAATTAATTTCCCCATTGTCTTTTTTACTCTTGGAGTTGAAATCTGTTGGTACCCTTCACAAACTCCTCCAGTGTAAGAAGAGTGATTTTTGAAAGAATTGTGCAGGTCCATTGTCTCTCTAGGGTGCTGCACTCTATATTCAGGCAGAAGCTTTTCAATTATTACTCTATTACTTCAGTGAGACTGTAAAACGTCAATGCAATTCACTTGATCATTGTGCTTGGATGAAAAATAACGTCACATTTACAAATTTTATATTATAGAAGTAAGCAATAGGCATGCATTTTTTTTTACAAAACACATGTTAAAAAGAAGAGTAGGTTGCTTTTTCTCTCTGCCTATTAGGCATTTCATAATATAAATGCATTGTCAAACCAGTTAGCATGCTAAATTTTATGTTGTTTTATTTACAACTTTTACAAAAAAAAATAATAATAACAGAGCATAAGAACATATCACAAATTGAAATGTATGGTCACTACCCATAGCCCTCTTAAATTCTTATTTGCATGTGTCCCTCAGACTAAAGACAATATTACAATACCAATAAAAGACAATGAACACAATGGCATGTATTAAATAAAATGTTAGATAATATATACAAAATATATTAATTCATGTGTCTATGAGCAGCTGTTGAGTGACTTTATGAACAGAGGATAAAAACTCTCCCTGAATCTGGTGGTGTGACTATTAATGGTTCTGTAACATTTGCCAGAAAATAGTGGCGAGAGAAAAATGATTATGAAGAATGGCTGAAGCTTTAAATACTATCATTTGCCTTTCTCAAGTGACTTGTATAAAAATATCCTGAACAGAAGTGTGTGCAATAGTGGTTTGTGGTTCTGAGCTGTGTAGGTGCCATACCAGAATGTAAAGTAGGCAGTGTGTACCAACTCTGCTATACACCGTTGTACAGTATGTTGGGGACCACAGTGGAGACATTTGGCCATTCCACAGATATCTGAGGAAGTAAACATGATGATTATATTTACATTATCACAGTGTCTTGGGTGCACACACTCTGGGCTTACTCAGAAAGAAGCCTTAGCAAGAGGAAACATGCATAATAACAGGAAACATCCAAGTTTTCACTAACAGTACAGGCACACACAGCAATCCTCTATCCAATGCTTACCCTACCCCATTTTGATCTTTACAATTATAATCCTATTCCATTAGATCAGATAAAACTTTTTAAAAGAAAACTCAGAGTCTCTGGTTAGTAGATGAGAGTGAGATATCAGACCAGGGGTCTCATTGATCACTTTTATGAGATTGTACATTTTTTGTGTTACCGAGCTGCAAAATGAGAAGAAGTCAAATGATAACTCAAAATGAAAGCCCAGTGATGTACGAAAAAGAAAAATAAATAAAGAAAGCCAATCAAATGATGCAGCTGTGCTAAAACCTATACCTGGCTTTGGCAAATTTTTCAAAAAATAAACCAAAATGATGATTTTTAACAAGCTGTAAATATAGCAATTGATATGACTGCAACTGAAATTTTATATACTCTGGAATTTGCAAGTGTTACATCTTCTACCAGCTTTAGCAGCAATGGGCAGTCCATCTCTAGGTAATTCCATAACACTGACATAGACACGACCACAACATGGAAGACGGGAGATAAATTCACCAACGCCAAACCTGAACAAAGGATTCCATACAGGATCGTTAATATTATTTGGTACAATTACATTTAGTAACTGTTCGGTTATGTATTAAGTTTTGCCACAAAGTGGCATACACCTTTTAAAAATATTTAATTGACATTTGTTAACTGTGATATTAGAAGCTGATTGGCCATAGATGTGATGCTGCATTCATCAGATTATTACATTAATTGTAATACAATAAAGACCAAAAAAGGAAACTGAAGTTGACTTGATATGAATGTTTTGAATTTCTTTTTCTACTTCAATTACTATACCTGGTCTATTATTAACAAGTGTGATGTTAATAATTTGAGATCATGAGTAGTAGGGGTACTGAGTCTATTTAGCTTTGGAGGTGAACTTTAACACCCTGGGGCCCAAATCTTAGTCTGGCCTAAGGTTCACGTCATCAGTAATATTAATGGGAAATTTTCAGAATTTCCCATTGGGATTAATTAAATTAATCTTAAATTTACCTTATTTTAGATAGTGTTCTGACACCATTTCTTCTCTACAAAACATCTCATTGTTGTCGGTGATCACTCCTACAATGGTAGGAGTGTCTTCATAAAATGTAAATATAAAGTTAGAGCTGTATTTGGACAGATAGCCAGTCATAGGTTTACAAGGACTACATCAGGGAGCTCAACACACTGCCCTATGGGATGTCTATGTGGCCAACACAAAGTTATTTATGAAAATAGGAACATTGATTAAAATACTGCAGATAAACTAGTCAGCTCCTTTTTAAGTGAATTATAAAAGAAAATACACAATAGACATATAGACAAAAGACATCTCACCTGTAAGGGAAATGTTCGGCAGTATAGCTTGGGCAGGTCTTATAGTACAATAACTGCCTCCATTGCACTGTGTGACCCTGATAGAAAATAATATATGTGTAAAAAATCGTACTGTATTCTTGTTACTTGCCTTTGGTATAAATGTCTGCCAAGCATACAGTTATCATTAAAATAGACAGGACAGTTCCCTAGTGTTGAGTGATTCCTATCTCGCTCATTGACAATGTGCAGTTTGCATGTTCTGTCATGGTGTCTACACATATTTTCTATAAACTTAATTTCTTTGGTTTATTTACAGATTTACAGTATTTGCAACTCCAATGGGACCCAATGTGGGTGGAGGTGTGTGCGTATGTGCCCCATGATGTTCCATTGTGGTCCCCACATTACTTTCTATTTCTGCTAACCCTAAAACAGAGAAGTTTGTGAACTTTTACAGCTCCCAGACTATATTAGTGGCCACAAATGCTTTTGTTGAAAAAAAAATCTATGTTTTGGAAGTAGAAAAATGCAAATTTGTGACAGCAAACATTTGATCATGATAAAGTTATTAGGGCTTAAAGAAGACTTCCCGTAAGGGACATATAATGTATAAAACTACTGCTATAATGGAAACTGAAGGCTTAAAAAGGAATGCATGAATTGAGGAGAAATATTTTAGCTCTATAATATTAATTGAGAAACAATTATAGCATAAATTGAAAGAGATTCTGTATGTGTTAAAGGTGTCCCAATATAGAACCCACATTTGAGGGCTACAATGGCAATTTATTTAAATTTTTTCTTGTTTTATTGAAAGGAAACAAATATAATAATGCATGATATAACTAATACAATATACAATATTTCTCTTATTTTTCTTTCTCATCATTTTCCCAATAAATGTCATATAATTAAACAAAACGTAGAAAAGAAAGGTTACAGATATATGATTGTTATTTCTTTCCAGGCCTGCTCCTTACTCTCAGAACCGTGCTGCGGAGTATGCAGTGTCCTGCATTTAGTGAGAAGGATCACACAGCGACTGGCTGTCATCCTTGAAATCAGCTGTAATATGTGACCACAATAATGACAGAAAGCAGGAGATCAATCACCATCCAGGTACAGAAAAGCCATCTTAGAAGGTGTAGCAGCAGGAGAGAAAACCATTCATTGAACCCTGACAGAGATCAAGCAACTTCAAAAAAGTGCAAATGTATGGGGGAGTGCAGCCCATTTACACCATCAAGTGATTTACAGTACTGAACTGGAAAGCCCTTACAGCTGAAGCTTAACTTTACTATAACATAATGACAATGCAGTTATACTGATTTTTTAAAATATTTTATTCACAAATATCACTTGTTTTGCATTTGGGTTGGCATAGTGGTACTGTGTTTAGGGCTGCTTCCTCACAGATATTGATAATATCCCAGGTTCAAAGCCAGTGCTTGGTCACTGTTTGGAGTGTGCTGTTC
The DNA here is from genome assembly GCF_900747795.2 of Erpetoichthys calabaricus. NCBI lineage: Eukaryota > Metazoa > Chordata > Cladistia > Polypteriformes > Polypteridae > Erpetoichthys > Erpetoichthys calabaricus. The sequence goes on from NC_041405.2 coordinate 71,996,796, forward strand.
TCCCTGTGTCTGCTTAGGCTTTCACTCTGGATACTGTTTCCATCCTACATACTCAAAAAAGTAAGCTGAAGGTAGCTGCTGACTTGCATGGGAGTGTGCCCTTGATGGACCAGCACCCTGTCCAGGCCTTGTCCATTACTGCTGAGACAGGCACTGGACCTTTGTGATCCCGAATTGAAGAAGTGGATTTCAGAATGTAGTGTACTGTATGTATGAAGTTTCGCAATACAAATTACTACAGAATCACAGATTGATCCATAAAATGTATCACTCCCAATCCAAAAACAAAAAAAGTTAATGAACTCTTCAGAATTACCTGGATCTCTGCAATAATTACTCATTATAATGTGTCTGATCTTCAAGTAAGTTACAACAATAGAAAGATGGCCTGTTTCAACCATGACACATAGACATTAGTAACCCTTCTTCTTGTCAACACTGAGTACATTGTTTTCAATATTCCCATTACACAGTAACATTCTAAATTACTATTATCTAAGTAAGGAACTAGTCTGTCAGGGAATGAAAAGAAATTACTGTAAGAACTTCCCCGTCCCTGAGTAACCTAGAAACCATATCTTTAATTTGAAATATAAGGCATTCAATAACAATAAACTTGACGTATCCCAATCTATCAGCTTTAAAAGTTATTTTATTATTTTTTTGTAAGATAATCATGCCTGTTTAAGTGCTATACATGATTTTTTAATACACAGTTTATTTACTTCTTTATGATATTCATTGTGTCAGTGGAAGTAAACAAAAAGGCAACGGTCTGATCTAGGACTTACTGTAGAGAGATACAATATGTCTGTGTAGAATTTCTCTAATTTGTTTATAAGGGTTACAGAAAATACATTTTATTCCTTTGTCAATCAAGAGTCATGCACTGAGATTTCTTGCTGATGCAGAATTGTACAAGAGTGTGTGTGTGTGTGTGTGTGTGAGTGAGTGTGTGTATGAATGACCAGCTAGCATCCCATGCAAGGTGTGATTCAGCCTTGAAGCTTTCACAGCTGAATAGACACAGTCATCTTGTCACCTTGGATGGCATCAATGTGCTTGAAAAATGGATGGAGTGACAGAAAAAGTAGTCTAATCAGACTAGTAGAAATACTATGACAAAAATGATGCTACTCTACAGTGCTGGAATTTACAGCTTTGTAACAGAACAGGAAAGGGATGTATCCACTTGAATAAGGATACTTTGGATTATGTGTAAGTGCTCATCTAGGAAACTGTTCTTTTTTTCATTAATACTGTGAGACTTCAAATATTTTGGCTTCTTATGAGGGAGTGTTACCCAACGAAAAATGAGTCATGTTATGCCCCTGTTATAATGAACATATACAGTACATTCATTAGCTGTTTACTGTATATCACATACATTCTTGTTGTTTCTGTTACCTTAAGAACAGTATAGCTAGTAGGGCTGCATAAAGTGTCCACTCATTATATTTTTTTCTGGTTTAATTCTTGAGACCAGAATACTTGGAGCAGGGTTTATCCAGTAAATGTTAGTTACAGGAAACCTCCGGTAGAAAGAGAGTTTGCGAGGTTTCCCCATTTTGTATACACACATACTGTAGGTATGTTCATCATACAATCCTGTCCTACAATACCTTTATACTTTAGCTCATGACTGTACATCACTATAGAAAGCCCTGCCAGAGTTCTATGCATAATAGCATTAAAGTCATTAATTCCTTTCCCAGTCTCATGTAAAGTGTAGCTGATCCTATTGTCACACACGTGCACTTGGGAGACAACTTGAGGGCTTAACTAATGCTAATTCCATCCCAAGTTGAGGGCTAGTGCTGTTGCCTAATGCTTCTCCTTCTCCTCCTCCTCTTTCCCCTACAAATCAAAACACTGGCAGCATTAGTGATGTTATTTCTGGGTTATGGATCCATGCCCCCCTCTGTTCTGGTCTGACTTCTTCTTAAGGAGTTCTGGCACCACTTTGAGTCAGCCATTCTGTTGACTCCAGTTTGAAAAGACGTCTTGCTATTTTTCAACCTTTTGTTATTTTCCATCAATTATGCAGAGTTCGCCTACTCTGTACCCCAACTCTTCATCTTGTTCTTGTGTTTTGTTTTACACTGGCAGAAATAGAATTTTATAACTCTGCTGCAATTTTTAATTTATTATTAGAATGTACACCCTTCCTAGCAATATTCACACATCTGTTTGTAATATCACTTTGCTATTTTCAGAACCACGTAGACCAAGACTAGGTTTTGACCTAGTCTTAGTAAGATCTTCATTAATTGAGGATAAACATCTTCTAGATATTTTCTTGGCTAAATAAACCTATCAAGCTAGTGACTACTTTAAGACTGATAGGAATACATAAGACATTGGACTGATTCTTTTCATTTTCATTTTTTTTAATATTATATCATTCTTTTGGCAATATCATTGTGGCTTCATTAGGTTGGGTTATTTTCTCATGGCTGCCAAAATTTAACAGGCAGTTTTTATGAGGGTTGTCATCATCTTATCAACTGCATCTGTGGCTGGTCACATGTCTTGTGCTGTTTAAAGTGTTTCTTCGTGTTGTGGGAGAAGCATCTGAACTTTAACAACAATTGAAAGAAAGACTATGCAAGAGACTATTCCTCAATCAACCAAAATTGTTTAGGAAATAAATTTTGGTTTTGAATTTTCTTGGTTTAGGCAACAAATTTGGTTTAATGCTTTGTTTTTTTGCAAAACATTACAATGCTTTTAATTCTCACCATCATTGTGTACTGCCAGAGCTGTATCTGGCAGGATACAGAGGCAGAGAATAACAGACTGGGAAATGAAACACAGTTGTCAGAACCAAATCGCTAAACAAATACTGTAGTCAAAAATATCAAAAAAAGAATTTGAGAGCAAGAAAAATACTCACTTGGACACACATTAAGATTTCACTAAATATCCACAATCTTGGGACATTTTCAGTACTGAAACACCGGCTTAAATACTGTCACTAATGAGATATATTCACAGTGCAATTTCCAGGAAACAATTCCTAATGATATTGGGTGGAATCCTAGCAACCTGCACTCAAATTAGAGGAATTGATAATGGTGTCACAAACTTTTCACAGCAGGGCAAAATACATTTTAGAAAAATGAAAAAGGGAAATAATAATACTCAGAAAAATTATTACAAAACTAGGGGCAGGATTGGCACTCCAGCCACTGTTCCAGTGTAGTGCTAAGGTGTCACCCACTGCACTCTGCTCCCAGTCCAGGTGGTTCATCGTGTGGTGGGTGCGGAAACGCGATATCAGCGCATTCTCCCAACCTAAGGTACAACAAGGCAGGCATAGTTCACTGTCTGCATAAGTTACTGCTATGAGAAATTAAGAGAAATGAAGACATGACGTTTAAATTGTGTCCCATATACAAGGATGTAAAAAGGAAATATGGGATATATGACTTCCGTTCACTTATAGAATTTAATTACAAGAATACAGCAACCACACTTGTGAGAAAATGATATTACGACTAAAATCCAAGGGTTCTATGAAGATTTTAGAAATGGTCAGCAGTTGTTCCATGTTTTGCTAAGGTTTTGGCTAAGACCAAGTATGACCATTAGCAATGCCAACTTAAAAGAGATGCATTTTAAACACATATATTAACCTGTTTAAATAGTAGTCTAACTTCAACACAGACACAATCAACTTGAGTTTCTCTGTAAATGAGATTCTATTTATAAGGTACATATAGCACCCCTAGGAGGAGGTGTCAACTATGCTCTGATAGTGAATCTACTTTTAAGGCAATGATACGAGTAGCTCCTCCATATGGCCTCCACTTTAATGCATGCAGTGATCCTCAATTTACTGAACAGAGCTGCAGGTTCAGAAGCCTTACTATCTACTGTATATCCAACCATCCACCAAGAAAATGATCTTATGTGATGTCTTCAGCATTTCTAAGTTATTTAGAGCAGACTTATCAGGCTACTTTTACACATGAATAAACATTTGTTTCTGACATTAGTGAATGAGCAAAACACTTGTCTTTTAGTAGTTTGTACAAATTATGAATACAAAATAAATAAAATAAAAAGTAAATACAAATAAATGTAAAACTTACCAATTTGCTTGAATGTTTTAACTGTGTAATAAAGTTGTTAGCATCTGCTCAACCTACAAAGTATAAACATCTACAGGTCTAAACAGCAATATGGCAATAGTGTAAGACAACTGACAATAAACAGTAATTACCACAGCACAGACACACTGATCTTAAACATTTTTTTAGTCTTTTTCTTCCTGTATATAGTTCTATAAAATGAATATACAGTAATAGGAAAGTTGAAGTTAATAAACAGTGTTCAATCAGTCAGCCAACTTTTAACAAAAGTAAAATCAAAGAGAAGTATAAGTTATAATATGTACAGTACTAGGTTGAATTCTCTTACATGTGTAACCATGAATAGTGGGACAAGCTCACACTGAGACTCTGAAAGGTGACTGAGTCTTTGAAGTATTTGTGTATGAAATGAAATCAAAACGAAATGCCCTTGGCTTTTGTGGCTGTTGAAAACTATCAAAAAAAAGCCATTCCCTCAATTGAAGTGACCCAAAGATAAGAGCTTGTGAGTTTATAAGCCACAGGAAATATATTTTAATCATTTAACAGAATGGAGAGCAATTTCTTATAATGTAAAGCAGACACATTATCTTACAGAGCCCTTAAATTATAGCAGTTAATTTCTTTCAGTCATTTAAAAATTCGGTGACGACAAAATATAGGAATATTCTTTTTTTTAGCCTTAAACCAATGCCTTTTTGAAATAAGAAATATTCATGATATTATATGCTTTAAATTTTTACAAAATCTTATTAGTGGTTATTTGGAGATTATAAATAGGCCTTGTATGCACAATTGTGCTCTAAGATGGACCTGCACCATATCCAGGACACAAAGTCCTCCTGGAATAGGCTCTGGTCCTTGCAATTCTGAGTTACCTGTTGTTTCAATGGGTTTGATAAGGGGTGCTATTTTTTTAAAGGTATATATAATTTTAATAATGGAAAAACTGAAACATCAACAGTAGAAGAAATCAGCCACTGCTACCTCTTTACTTTATAAATATGTGGGTGCAGAAATACTATTGCCACTTGTACATTAAAAATAAATCAGATTGCCACAAAAATACTTTGATGAACAAATACACTGTCATAATAAAAGTGTGTTTTAGCAATACAGAAAAAAAAATCACTTTCATTCCCACCGACCAAACATTACTCATCCTGGTCTGACTTTTCTGTACATGCACATGAAGTTCAAGAATTAAACAATGGATTCCAAAGGAGGCACAAGCCCAATAGGCACAAAGCTCAAGTTGATGACATTAATAACTGAAAGGTAAATCAATGATCATTTATATATCAGCTGCCACCCTGAGACATGGCTCAAGAAACCTATTTGAAGTGGTGTTTATCCTTGCTCTGGACAGCTCTAGGTAGATTAAATTATAACGAATAAGAAGCCACTGGTGAGAGTTAATAAACTCGGGAGATTACTTCTGGAAACTAATAGGATCTTAGCAGAAGTGGAGCTTGAATAAAATACTTTTTTCATCTTAAGAAAGGATGATCACAGAAAATAAGCAATTTAGTAAGAAAAGGAATATGAATGTTAAGTAGAGAGGATAACAAGTGGTGATATCAGGGCAGAAAATGGAGACAAGAGAAGAATCCCAGAACAGGTGTAAAAAAAGGGCCAGGGGCATGTAAGGAATGTAAATGATGTGGCAGGACTAGGGACTGTAACCTGTGGAAAAAACAAAAATATTATCTCTCTCACTATATATATATATATATATATATATATATGTGTGTGTGTACATATATATATATATATATATATATATATATATATATATATATATATATATATATATATATATATATATATATATATATAAATATATATATATATACATATATATATATATATATATATATATATATATATATATATATATATATATATATATATATATATATATATATATATATATATATATATGTAGCAGTTAAGGCTTTTGTCCACCTCTTGAACCCTCAGGTACCACTCTAGACACCAGGTAAAAGTATAACTAATATTTATTTTATTATTATACCGTGCACCAAGCACCCTCCACTCCACACTCATATACAATAAACTCTTCAATGACCAATACTCTCTCCTCCTCGCCCAGACACTTTGCCACCCTACCTCCCAGCTCAGCTCAGTGTTCTGGGCTTCCCATAGTCCTTTTATAGCTCCTGACCCGGAATTGGTTCCAGGCACAACCCACAAGTCCATTTCCTTCCGGGTCAGGGCAAACAGTCCTCTTCTTCATTCCGGGAGTATGTCATTTCTTCCGGTCACGTCACTATGACGCACTCCCGGGTTATAGGGCACACAAGAGCCCACTAGCCCCCCTACAGCGACTCCCGGTGGACCCCAAGGTATCCAGTAGGGCTATGTATAGAAACTACAAAGTCCATGAGGCCCTGCTGGAACTCGGGGCACCATCATGCTGTCCGGAGGGCTCCTCCTAGCGGCCTGGGGGTGGCGACCGGAGTCCATAGCCGGTCGTCCATCACAGTCCCTCCCCCTTAGCGACGACCAGTGGGGCGGAGCGTTGATTCCCGCGAGGGACGTCCTCCTCCAGGAGAACGCTTTATCCGGACCGTGGTTCTGTTGTCGAGATCCCCCAGCGAACCTTGGGGGAACGGTGTATCTGCTATCCCACCGCTCCCCCTGTCCTCCGGGGACAACTTCTCCACACGTGGCCTGGTTGCCGGCAGTTGTAGCACCGCCGACGTCCTCCTGGTGTCTTCTCTTCCCGAGACCTGAAACATCTCGGGAATTCAGTCAGCTCCACCCTGTCCTCCGCCAAGGAGGGGTTAACAGCCGCTTTGCTGCTCTTTGCCCTTTCCTTTATTATGTCAGGAGACCCACGTGTCTGTTTGGGAATCTCCTGCTTTTTCTGGGGCTGGTGCACAGCGTGAGGCTCCCTATGGAAAAGAAAGAGCCTCTTTGCTGTTTGCACGCTCGTTGTCCTATGCATTATCGGAGGCGGCGTCATTAGTACCACATCGCTCTGGGTAACAGCACTATCCAGCCGCCCTGGTTCGATTGGCACTTCCTCCGCCCCTCCAGTAACCAATGACAACCCCCTTAATTTATCGGTCGGGGTCTGGAGTGGCGACTCGCTCCGGCAGGCCACGTCACACGCATGCCTCCGAACAATCGCTTCCTCCCCCGGCCAATCAGTCATGGTGCCACACTCCAGTGTCGGGTTCACAGTGCTTTGGCAGCCGCTACTTACTAAACGCGGTGCCGGCTCACACTGCGTCCCCTTATTATATACGGTACAGAGAGCACCTACCTGCACCGCCGCATTAATCGAGGCCGGAGCTTCACGGCCTAATCGCCGAAGGTATTCTTGTAGTCCCTTCAACGGCGCTTCGGCTGCAGCTCCCAGCTCCTCCACTCGTGCTTTCAGTTCCTCCAGACCCTGGAAGAAAGTGTAAAGGGGCGCAAGACATTTCTCGAGCTCCCACAAGTTTATAAAGTTTTTTGTCTCGGCCGGAGGCAAGGCTACTTCCTTGTTTTTGTTACCTGCCAACCGGGAACCAATGAGCACGTCCGCTCCTGGCACGTGCTCTGCTGGGCTTCGCGAAGGCTTCTGGGACTTGGAGTCTTCTGAGGGACGGGTGGCTTGAACAAGCCGACTGAGGTCTGCCTTTTTTACTTTAACGGCAGATCCTTCAGTCACATCCCGCCTCTCTTTGCCTTTATATAAAGTTGGCGCTGCTTTGCTCGCCACACCCTTCCCCTTCAGGGAGCGCAGACGCGTTGGGGAATGCGTGTCCTCATCCACGGATCCGAGGAGGTTCTTCCCGTCCCGGCATCCATCGCGCGAAGTCACGTGGTCGCATCCCACGAATGGGTTGACCGCTTTCAGCCGACTTCCAGCCCGACTTGCCTTCTGGGTATCGCGGCCATCTTGCCACGGTACGAGGCAGGCATCCGATTCACCAGTTGCTTTCCGGAGGCAGGCCTCTGCAAAATATGAATGATACATCCCCTGCCCTTCGGGCGTTGCCCCGGCACATACCTCCAGATTTGTCCGCGGATGTCCCTAGTCCAATTAGGGCTTTCGGCGCGGCCGATTGCTGACAGCATTCTTGCTGTTGTGCTCTTCGGGCTTGTTCAGCCTTTATCGGCTCCCGATCATCCTCACACCCAGTTAGGTAAGCCCAGGTCAGCTCGGCGTCGGTCGCGGTCTTCATCCAGTCGGTGTTTACCTTCTTTTTTCCAGATTTTTTCCCCATTGCGGCTGGCTGTGTCGCACGGCTCCCGATTGCAGCGCTCTTCGTCGCGGGTGGAGTTTTCACCTCCGCAGTTTCACGAGGGACCTTTGTAGGGTTCTCTGCCACAACGAATTTTATATTAAATGCAGATCCTCTGCCACCGGACGGCCAGAGTATCCTGCCGACTACGCCAGTGTAGCAGTTAAGGCTTTTGTCCACCTCTTGAACCCTCAGGTACCACTCTAGACACCAGGTAAAAGTATAACTAATATTTATTTTATTATTATACCGTGCACCAAGCACCCTCCACTCCACACTCATATACAATAAACTCTTCAATAACCAATACTCTCTCCTCCTTGCCCAGACACTTTGCCACCCTACCTCCCAGCTCAGCTCAGTGTTCTGGGCTTCCCATAGTCCTTTTATAGCTCCTGACCCGGAATTGGTTCCAGGCACAACCCACAAGTCCATTTCCTTCCGGGTCAGGGCAAACAGTCCTCTTCTTCATCCCGGGAGTACGTCGTTTCTTCCAGTCACGTGACTATGACGCACTCCCGGGTTATAGGGCACACAAGAGCCCACTAGCCCCCCTACAGCGACTCCCGGTGGTCCCCAAGGTATCCAGCAGGGCTGTGTATAGAAACTACAAAGTCCATGAGGCCCTGCTGGAACTCGGGGCACCATCATGCTGTCCGGAGGGCTCCTCCTAGCGGCCTGGGGGTGGCGACCGGAGTCCATAGCCGGTCGTCCATCACAATATATATATATACTGTATATATATAATCTAGCATCTGTCTGAATGTCTGTCCGCTTTTCACGAGAGAACTACTTAACAGATTTAGTGTTTTTTTTATAATTTGCTTGAACATTCCAGTTAATTTTGTGACTTATGTCATCGCACTAAGTATCATAGTTCACTTGTAGGAGCGATTTATTTGTGCAAATCCGAGACAGAGGCAGTGGGCCGAGGGCAGGGTGAAGCTTGACGTCAGGAATGGGGGAATGGGGGAGTGGGACAGGGCCCTTCTCACTCACACGCGCCAGCCTCCATTCGAATTGGTCTACCTCTGGCCATATATATATATATATATCCATATTACTAAACGAGAATGGTAAACCGGATGGACGCAGGGACATCCGGCCATGGGCCGTGGACGCAAAAGACGTACTGCGCAGGCGCCCCACAAATCCCACCCCCCCTCAAAGCAACAGAAACCAGATGGAATGCAACGTAAAATAAGAAATGAGGCGCCGCGCCCATAGCACACAGAAAAAAGGAGTCAGACACGAAACCCATTGCACACGAAACGGGACACACACAAACCAGAGGATTGAGACCCACGACACACAAAGCCCCCCTCCAGTAACTGAAATAAGAAATGAGGCGACGCGCCCCCATAGCACACAGAAAAAAGGAGTCAGACACGAAGCCCATTGCACACGAAACGGGACACACACAAAGAAGAGGACTGAGACCCATGACACACAAAGCCCCCCTCCAGTAACTGAAATAAGAAATGAGGCGACGCGCCCCTATAACACGAAAAACAAAGGAGTCACACGCAAGCGCCACATAGCACACGAAACGGTTCGCACACAAAAAAGACGATTCAGACCCACGACACACAAACACCCCCTCCACTAACAGAAATAAAAACTCAGGCAACAAGCCCCTAGCACACAAAAAAAAAGAAGACGCGAGCGCCACACAAAGCCCATTGGACACGAAGCGGGACAGACTACGGACATAGCACACGAAACGTACACAAAAAGGACGATTCAGACCCATGACACACAAAGCTCCATTTCTGAACGAACCGTCCGTATTAAACATACGTCATCTCAACACATTCACACTATGCAGCATAGGTGGATCTCATTACAATTAGGCACTATTAACCGTTCAACCGCAGAAAAGGCTCCATATTAACAGTGAGTGCGATCCTCCTTATTACTTATCCATGTTTCTAACGCTGAAGAACAAACAAGTCATGAATTCATGATCACGGGTACAAAACGATACGGCTCGGGTAACGGGACCAAACACACGAACCCGCATGAAAAAAAACAATACACGTCGCGCCTACAACGCGCTTCTGAAACTCCGGAAGAAAAAATGTCTCGGCTCCAAAAACGCAAAGCTCAACTAACACAGTTACAGAAACAAACCCAGATGTACAGACACAATAAACGTAGACGCATGCACCACGCGTCTCAAAGTGCTGCATCGAAACAGGCACAGGTTCAAAACGAAACACCTCCCGTCTCAGACATACAGAAACGGCAGCGAAGGGACAAAATAAATAAATGCAGACGTCTACAACGCGCATCTGAAATGCCGGAAAACAAGCAGGCAAGGCTCCAAAAACAGAAAGCTCAACTGACCGACATACAAAAACGGGCAAGGCTCAATACAAACAATGCACGCCGTAAACTATAACGGGCTTCTCACACAGCACAGGCAAATCGATTACAGCTCCAAAACAACACGTCCCAAATACTGGACATACAACGACGTGCCTCTCAAACGGCACAAGCAAAAGAAACACGTCACGGACATCAACGACAGACACCTGCTAAACGCTTACGCCAGTTAGCTGACAACGCGTTCAATAATGAGTCCACTATTCAGGAAAATTCATTGGAATTAATGAATGTCATTTGCAATCATTGTCATTCACTTAACTTCCCTGAAGAAACAACTGGCAATACAAGTAATGAATTTACACGTTGTTGTCAAAAGGGTCAAATTAGACTGCCTCCTTTACATTCATATCCTGCATATCTGCAGAAGCTTCTAGCTAACGATGTACCTGAAAGTAAAAACTTTATGAACTGCATTAGATCCTACAAATCGCTATCCACTATGAACATGAACAGTAGCAATGCACGTGACATCCGTCTTGCAAAACTGTTAATTATTGATGAATGTACAATGGCATCCAGTCACTTACTCAACACCATTGATAAACTTCTACAAACGTTGATGAATAATAATATTCCCTTTGGAAGAAAGGTACTTTTATTAGGAGGAGATTTTAGACAGTGCTTAGCTATTGTTCCACATGCCATGCACTCAGCTATTGTTCAGTCCACCTTAAAATATGCAGACAATTCGCATTGCTTTCAAAATATACAGTTAGTACAAAACATGCGATGTCCAGATCCAGATTATAACAATTGTTTATTACAACTGGGAGATGGTACACTCACCAATACAGATGGACTTCACCCAGATATTATTACAATTCCTCAAGCCTTTATCTGCGACGACTTAGTTACAGAGATATTTGGAACAGCAATCTCATTAGACCAAATACCCCTTTTAACACAACGCACTATATTATGTCCAAAAAATATTAATGTGGATCACATAAATAACCAAGTCATTGCATTACTTCCTGGAGAGACACAACTCTTTCTAAACTCTGACAAAGTTCACTCTGATGACGACAATGACCATCTTCATTTCCCCTTAGAATATTTAAACACTATTAACCCAGCCGGAGATCCACGACACAATCTTAGCCTTAAAAATGGAACAATAATCATGCTGTTAAGAAACCTTAACACTAAACAGGGTTTATGCAATAGCACACGTTTGGTCATCAACACCATGACACACAATGTTATTCAAGCGAAAGTTCTTACAGGATCACATGCTAGCAATACTGTTCCGATTCCTAGAATTGACCTTACAAGTTCTGACCTGAAATTACCTTTTACACTTAAACGGCGACAGTTCCCCATTAAACCTGCATTGGCCATGACCATCAACAAATCACAAGGACAAACCATGGACAAGGTTGGCATCTACCTCTCTGAACCCGTTTTTGGACATGGACAACTTTATGTGGCCTTCTCATGAGTTCGACGTTCATCTGACGTTAAAGTTAAGGTTATAAGTGCTCCATGCCAAGGAAAACTCATTCAAGGACAGGACACCATCTGTACTACTAATGTTGTGTACAAAGAAATTTTCCAATAAACCATTACTCTGTGCCAAACACTTTATTGTTTGCTTTCTATATGCATCATCTACACCTTCACACTATGCTATATCTCATTCATACATCACGCTCTTTGTCATTTCCCAACACCAGGGGTTGGCGAGCGAAGCGAGCAGGGGGCAGAGCCCCCTAGTATATATATATATATATATATATATATATATATATATATATATATATATATATATATATATATATATATACAGTATATATATATATATATATATATATATACATATATATATATATATATATATATATATATATATATATATATATATATATATATATATATACATATACATATACATATATAAATAAATAAATAAATAGAAATAGAAAAAGTTGGAGTGTGACAGAAGAGATGAACAAAAAGAGGAAGGTGTAGGCTTACCAAGAATGGATTTGCCACAAACAAATTCGTTCTCGGTAAATATCAAAACTTCAATGGTATGTGTACTGTAACACCTATAGGGGTGACTTATACTAACTGAATAAATCCATTCCACTATTGTGTACTCAGAAATAAGAGGGACACTGGGAAAGGACAGGCAGAAGTAAACCCACAATCACTTCCTGCAGACTGTTGAAGGAATACTGCAGCAGTTAGCTCCACAGTATGTTATGTGGATAGCGCTTTGAGTACTGAGAAAAGCGCTATATAAATGTAATGAATTATTATTTTTATTATTATTAGAAACCTTTAATAGGCACAGCACAGCTGATCATCAACTATGTTGCCATTCTAAGACCACAGCCTACACTAGGCTGCATAATACTGTAGAGTACTTGGGAGGTTAACTGCAAACTTTGACTTTAATTATTGCAAAGGATCATAGAAACCCTGTATAGATGTTAACTTTCTCTAGAAATGCTGTAAACTGGATTTTTTTCTTTTGCCTGTTCTTCTGAAAAAATTTGATCTTTTAGCATGATTCCTTTTCCCTCACATCCCTGACATTGATAAAGCGGGACTGATAATAAATGGATGAATATATGATTTATATTACATTTCCATAAAATGTGCATCTCTTTGGGAGTATTAATTTAAATAGATGTGTAGTTATTAATGTAGGAATGTGTACTTTCTTCTTACATTATTGTACTTGGTACATCTCTGCCAAGTGATGTGTGCTGTGAGCCTGTTAACACATGCTGCTAACTTAGAATAAACTGAATAAATCTAAACTGAATTAACTTGAAATGAATTACATATCATTTTTAATAGGAATAGTGTTAGTGAGGCTGTTTATATGAGTGAGTCTGCCCTGTCAAGTGTTACTTCCTGAAACACTGTCCCTGGCTGCAGCCTAAATTGGATTAAGCTGGTTTGAGATGTTGTATTATGAACTGGCATATGGAATAATAAATATATTTAACGCCTAATCATAAGATTTTTTCACTGAATGGAATACAGCATAACCACTAGCTAAACAAACAAGCCATACAGACAGTTTGGACTACTGGTTTCATAAATTGGGCTATGTCATTAAAATAGCAAATGAAGCGAAAGTAGACTTTGACAGAAATGGGTTGCAAGAGACATGAGGCTTAATAGGGATAAGACACATGTAACTACTGGAACTTGTTAAGTTTAAAAATGATAAGTTGGGCGGCAAAGCTGAATACAATGAGAACATGCATTCATGCATTTACAAAATCATGAAATGAAAGAAGCATAACAATAGATTTGTCATATGGTAAAAATGAAGCTGTGAACTAAACATATAGTCTACTTTAAAACCAAATGCTATGAACTTTGACCCTGTTCTTAGTTCATTACTAATTTTAACAAACTTAAAGCAAATGCTGCTGACCTCTAGTGGTGACTAAAGTAGCAGACTAACTTACATCTGTTCCTCCTAATTTTTTAAACAGCTTAGTAATGTACTTGAAAAAACTCTGAATCCCATTAGAAGACTACCACATATAGTGGAAAAAATATTATTATGATGTACTTAATGTATGCATCAGTCAGTTGGAAAATTATACAAATATTTAACTACAATTGCTTAATAGTCATACCACATTTATTAATAGTGAAGTTTAAAATCTTTTTTAGGTGTAAGTTTTAAAGCATATTAGGCATTGAAGAGATTTTGTGATAAGTGTCCAGGAGCCTGTCACAGGATTTTTTGACTTCCGATGTGAGTGAACGCTGGCGGGACTGGTCGCCGCTGCTCGCCGGTAACTATGACTAGTGATTTTGATGGTATTTTTTGCCATTTTTGCTGGTATCTCTGCGTGGCTGTATATGCTGTGTATGCATTTAGCTTCAGCCTAACCCCTGTTTCGTTTGAAACTTATCGGTTTGTTCTCTGGACGCCTGAGCTGCCTGTGGTCTCACCTACAATTTGGACTGGTAGGATATTTGCCTGGTTAATGTTTGTTTGGAGTCTTCCGTCGCTCGTTATCCAATCTGCGACTGGCCTCCTCCAGTACCCAGCTGCTGAGCTTCTTCGACTGCGTCTGCTCCAGTCTGTGCCTCTGCTGTCTGTGCTGTATTTCGATCCGGACGTCATACTTCTCCCTCATTGGAGATACATCCATCGTGGGTCCCGCCGGAGATTCCGAACAGATGCCTCAAAAGAAATTAACTCTTTCTGGTCTGATTTTCGGCACCCTCCACATAACACAGATAGGAACGCTGACCATAGCGTGTTGGCCAGCTTAATTCGGTCGACTAACACCACTGTCAAATGTGAAAGCAACATTGTTAGCTTTGGTCTACTCACGAGCAAGGGACATCTCATTCAGGATCTCCTCATTGACCGTAAGTTTGACTTTCTCTGTTTAACTGAGACTTGGCAGCAACCTCAAGACTTTTCACAACTTAATGAATGCTTCTGAAAGCTAAGGGCAGACAACTTGAAAGGTTATATAAAAAATCTGGACTCTTTGTCCAAAAAGAGATGTATAAAAATCACGTACTCAATTACAAGGATTGTATAGTCCAAACCAAATCTAATTATTACACTCAGTTAATTACTTGTAATACAGGTAACACCAAGTCTTTGTTTTCATTACTTAATAATATTACACAATCTCCAGACTCTTTACCATCTCACCTTTACTCAACTGCTTTCTGTAATTCGTGTATGTCCTTTTTCAATGAGAAAATCCAAAGGATACATCAGCACCTTGGTCCAGATCCTCTCTGTATTCCTTCTGAACTACACTTGCCTATTCACTCTTTCTCTTCTTTCCAGCTTCCCACTTCCTCTGAAATCTCAGAGTAGTATAAGCCAGGGGATTTCTGTCAAAATGTCAAAAAAAATGATTGACGAGTTAAGCCCCACCCTTTTCAATTGACATCACTAAGCCCCACCCTTCCTGTTTTCCCTGCCGGGTGTATGACCTTTCCTTGACCCCACCCCCTTCCTGTTTTCCCCAGGTAACTGTCAAGATCCGTTTGGCGGATGTCTGACCCTTCCTTGAACCCTCCCTTCCTGTTTTTCCCCAGGAAAACTGTCAAGATTTATTTGATGGATGTGTGCCCCTTCCTTGAACCCACCCCCACCCCCTGTATGCCCCAGGAAAACTGTCAAGAGCAGACTTGATGGATATCTGACCCCTCCTTCACCCAGCCCCACCTCTCCCGAGGACAAGTCCAGGCATGTTAAGAAGAATCCTCGACATATTTGGGCAAATCTCTATCAGACCCTGCCGTCCACATCTATTGGTGGCCCCAGGCATTCTGCCTCGGCTTCCAGCCCCGGTCAGTCATCCCCTGATGACGGCCCTTCCACTTCCTTGATCACTTCTCCCGAGGACAGGCCGTCCCACACACGCACACATGTTCCAGCCTGTCCGATTTGCCTTATAGCCATTCCTGCCTCTATTGCTTTGGGTAAGAAACCTCTGTATCTATTATTTAAAATATCTATCTAACCTTTTATCTAAGTCAAACTGATTTCTCCAGTTCATAGACATTCTCTATGCTGAAAAAGCCTTTACTTCACACTGCTGGGTGCACAAAGCCCACAGAAATACATGCTGTCCAGCTCTCTGTCTACACTGAGACTCTGCGTGCGCCCGTGAAAAGTCCAAGGCTGATGCTCTAAGCATACACGCAGGCAAGCGCATGTAGTTCAAAATACAAGCTGACCGGATCTCTCTGTCTACACAGAGCCTCTCGGAGCAGGCAGACCCAGTGCATGCCGTCGCGAGCAGGCACGTCTATAGCTGTAAGATGCAGGGCGTCCCGCTGGGGGTGGCCCCTGCAAACAATGGGGGGAAAGCTCACACCCCCTCCCCCCTGAGGGCTGACCGCTCGTGAGAGCCCAGACCTTCTGTCAACAGGGATCTTTAAAAACCCGTTTGAGACATATAAAAAGCTATCCTTGGCTTTATAATTTATATAAAAAAGTATATCTAAAACAAGCCCTTATTCCTTCCAATACCTCCCATTTTAAATATAGTTTGATATAAGCCTTGTAAAAATCACACACACACACACCGTTAGATAATAGGCAACAGGGTCCTTTTAAAGAACGTTTGAGACGTATAAAAAAATCAAGCCTCGGATGTATATTTTGTATATTTTAAAAAAGCCCAGTTCCATCCAAGTTAGATTGCCTTAAACACATCGGACCTCTGGGGATAGAGAAATGTGTTTTAAAACACTCCTTGACAAAACCAAAACCTTTGGGAGCGATTCACAGCTCAGAGGCGACTGTTGGGTCCCCTGGATCAGGCCAGATCGTGATCTTTAAACCCATGTCTTATTGGACTTTTCGGTGTCCGGCCAAATACACGGATGTGCACCCGGACAATACACGGATGTCCAGGGCCAACAGCTCCGACATCCTGAAGCTAAGGGGGTGGGGGTTCACACTTCAGCTGTTAGTCCGGCTCAGTCCTTATGCTGACACAAAAGATGTTCACATATAATTACTTTAACATAAGTTCTTATCTGCCAGGTTCAGTTTGAAACGAACTTAAAGTGAGGCCAGACATTTGCTAAAAGAAATCTACGCATAACAAAGGCTCCTTTTTAAAAAATACCGGACTTTTCGGTGTCTGGCCAAAAGTTTAGATGTAATTATTGTTCATACAGACTATCCTGCACAGAGCACCGACAGTCAATAAAACGGTAAGACCTGTTCATGATTATTATAAACATTAAATGAGCATGTTTTAAAACGGAGGGCTGAATCCTTATATTTTATCCTTAATATTAATATTTCCAAGTTGATTCTCCAGTAATTCCCTTTTAAAAATGATATTTGTTTACAGTGTGCAGGAATTATCAGCATGTTAATTACACACACCGCGTGTGTAGGAGCGTAAGCGCGCTCGTGTGTGTACAAATTGTAGCATTTTATATTTCTATCTCTCTATCTATGTGTACGATGATTAATGCACAATGTTCAAAGGACTGAAGCAAACAATATTAGTTTCTCTTACGGAAACGGGCTTTACAATCAATTAAGTTTTGTCTCAGCGTCTGAAAATTCAAACAGGTTCTGTCCTCTGAGAATATTCAGGCCTGGTTTAAAATAGCAGGCCAGGTGTGTAATAGATCGGACATAAGACGTCAGTATTCTGAACTATGTACAGAAGGACCCGCTTGTGAAATGCGTACTCGTTCAAATCGGAATCCCGCGGTAACCGGTTGTTTTCTGTACGAAGCCGCCTGTTTTTAAAAGTCTGAGATAACGAAACATTTAGACTTTATAAAAATTCTCATTTGGACAGCTGGCTGGAGACAGATTGACTGAACCTTGAATAGGGACCCAGGAATTTATATCGCGGCGAATGCCTAATAGACATAATGCAGTTGTGTTTCCATTCATTTCGATAAATGAATTATAATACAGACTAGTAGACCCAAAGTCCGGATGATTTTTAGATGTATCAAGTGTATTGTTGAATCGCTGGGTAAATGATTATTATAAGATTATTATAAGATGTACCAGTATTTATGAGATTATATCTTAATACACAGGAGCTCTGAGATCAGGCTATCTGTTTTTATTTAAGTTTTTAGATTTTAAAAAGTTTGCTTGCGAGTGTATTCATATTTATACTTGCGATCCTATTAAACTAGTAATGAAAGGAATGGACGCGCTTAATAGGGATCCGAGAAAACCCTCCTTTCTGATTTAAAAGGGTTTTTTTTTTTTAACGGTAATTTTAACACTGAGTATTTTAACGGCACAAATCTGCTTCTTCAGAGGTTTTTGAGTGCGTGTGTGTTTACAGGGTCTGTTTTAAGCTACTTTACCAGGCACAGAGTATCCAATATATTAACACGGTACTAGGCAGGGGCTATTGAGGATCAAGAGTTCACTTTCTTTTTTCTCACCAATGCAATTGGGGGCTTCCTCTTTGTAGATTTAGTTTGTAGGGACAGCATTTCTCAATCTTTAAAACTGTTATGAAAACTTGGGTCACAAATACGTAATCGTGTCCCCTAGCGTTTTTTGAAAGGAGCCCCTAATACCAATTTGTTCTTTTTAATTAATGATATAACATAGATGCATGTTTTATTATACCTACTTAACTTTTATCGACATTTATCTAACTATATTTATTTTTCTAGTATCAGAATGTATTGAGTTAATTTGTTTTGGTTTCAATAGATGTATTTTTCATATTTTCGATTCATTTGGTTTTTTTTTCACATCTTCACACGCCCCTTTTTGTTACGTCGCTCCCCCCTAGGGAGTCAGCCCCACAGTTTGAGAACCACTGTGTAGGGGTTGATTTGTAAAACACTCTGCTTCACTTCAAGTTAAATTAGATTTTCTCGGTTATTCAGCTGTCCATCGGTGTTCCATTTTTGTTATAAATTGTATTTAGTCTCTCTTTATTTACTAAACATTTTATACGTTGAATAGAAAACAGTTATCTTGTTCAGGCTTTAACTTAAAACAGCATTTTCATCATCAGACTATGAACACTTTGGTACACAGGGTGCTTTGTATAATACAAAGTTTTAGAAATTCTGTTAATGCTTGGTAATAGCCTTCCATTTTACCTCAGTTATAAGCTCCTGAAAAATAAGAATGGTTATAGTAGGTTATATAAGCCTATACACTACAGGGCTGATGATTAGGCTTATTTTGGACATGTTAAGCAATTCAGGAAGGAAAATGTTTTAGTAAATAGTTACATAATATCTATTACCAGTAATGGCGTACTGCACGATAACGTGCAGTGAATACACTTGACTTGAGCATTCATAGTATTCCTCCCAGAGGATGATAGGCTTGCTGCTTCCTGAGCAGCTCTTCTTTTCTCCACCCTAGCGGCCCGCTGCTTCTTTGTTATCTTTTTGCGTTAGAACTGATTAAGTTAGTTTTGTGTTGCAATTACTTAGTACGTTTTCTTTAATCTGGCACTTAAATCTTCAATCTGCCTCAAGAATGATTAGTGAAGGTGGTAGGGAATTGGAACGGCGCCCGTACGCATGCGCAGCACGGCCACCCTGCTGCGCGGAGCCAAGGGTTGATTCAACAATAAAATAAAATAAAAATAAAAAGAGTAATAAAATCATCACCCAAAAGCGGATAATAGCCGTCACGTAGTATATGTGTACCAAATTTCAAGTCAATAGTTGAAACGGCTTGCGAGCTACAGGTGATTTGAAATCCTGGACAGACAAACGAACAGCCACGATAGCGTATTATAGAAAAAGATATGTGTTAGCACAAGGATTACAAGTTTACTAAAACTGTGAGGTTTATTCTTTCTTTTAGGTAGTCCAAGTTACATAGGACATCTATCCTTGAAAACGGCTTTTCCCCTCTGTTTGTGAAAAAAAACATCCTTTGTTTGAGTCGCATTCAGGGTGAAGGGGATGTAAGTTTGAACTGTGATTCCAAGAGTCAAGAAGTGGTTGCATTCTTCTTGATTACGAGTCAAAGGCCCGGGGTTTGTGCGGTGATCATGGTCAAGGGCAGAGTTAAGCTATATAGACATTATTATTATTCCAAAATGAAACATTGACTCGCCCATATCCATATCAAGCAAGTATCACAAATATAAGACATTAAAAAACTAAATTTACAAACTAAGTTGCAGAGGAAATTAAAAAAACATATTAATAACGGAACAACAAGGGATCACCCCAAGCTCACAACACACTGCAACTGAACCTATGTGTTTTGTAGTATATTATTAGCTAAACGGTCATCTATTTAGTCCGTTCCTCTGAGTTGCAATGAGTTGGGGAAAACATTATTTAACATCAGAGTATGATGCTAATTAACATTATTAGCCTGCTATTGTTAGGACCTTAGGTTAGGCTCTGGATGTTGTAGGACTGTCTTGGTTGACACGCCTCTGCAACATCGCATGGACATCAGGGACAGTGCCTCTGGATTGGCAGACCGGGGTGGTGGTCCCCCTCTTTAAGAAGGGGGATCGGAGGGTGTGTTCCAACTACAGAGGGATCACACTCCTCAGCCTCCCTGGAAAAGTCTATTCAGGGGTCCTGGAGAGGAGGGTCCGTCAGATAGTCGAGCCTCGGATTCAGGAGGAACAGTGTGGTTTTCGTCCTGGTCGCGGAACAGTGGACCAGCTCTATACCCTTAGCAGGGTCCTGGAGGGTGCATGGGAGTTTGCCCAACCAGTCTACATGTGTTTTGTGGACTTGGAAAAGGCATTCAACCGTGTCCCTCGGGGAATCCTGTGGGGGGTACTCCGAGAGTATGGGGTACCGGCCCCCCTGATAAGGGCTGGTCGGTCCCTGTACGATCGGTGCCAGAGCTTGGTCCGCATTGCCAGCAGTAAGTCGAACCCGTTTCCAGTGAGAGTTGGATTCCGCCAGGGCTGCCCTTTGTCACCGATTCTGTTCATAACTTTTATGGACAGAATTTCTAGGCGCAGCCAGGGCGTTGAGGGGGTCCGGTTTGGTGGGCTCAGGATTGGGTCACTGCTTTTTGCAGATGATGTTGTCCTGTTTGCTTCATCAGGCCGTGATCTTCAGCTCTCTCTGGATCGGTTCGCAGCCGAGTGTGAAGCGGCTGGGATGAGAATCAGCACCTCCAAATCCGAGACCATGGTCCTCAGCTGGAAAAGGGTGGAGTGCCCTCTCTGGGTTGGTAGCGAGATCCTGCCCCAAGTGGAGGAGTTCAAGTATCTCAGGATCTTGTTCACGAGTGAGGGAAGAATGGAGCGTGAGATCGACAGGCGGATCGGTGCGGCATCCGCAGTAATGTGGGCGCTGCATCGGTCTGTTGTGGTGAAAAAGGAGCTGAGCCGCAAGGCGAAGCTCTCAATTTACCAGTCGATCTATGTTCCTACCCTCACCTATGGTCATGAGCTATGGGTAGTGACCGAAAGAACAAGATCGCGAATACAAGCGGCTGAAATGAGTTTCCTCCGCAGGGTGTCTGGGCTTTCCCTTAAAGATAGGGTAAGAAGCTCAGTCATCCGGGAGGGGCTCAGAGTAGAGCCGCTGCTCCTCTGCATCAAGAGGAGTCAGATGAGGTGGCTCGGGCATCTGAGCACGTCTAACCGGGAGGAGGCCCCGGGGAAGACCCAGGACACGCTGGAGGGACTATGTCTCTCGAGTGGCCTGGGAACGCCTTGGGATTCTCCCGGAAGAGCTAGAAGAAGTGGCCGGGGAGAGGGAAGTCTGGGCATCTCTGCTCAAGCTGCTGCCCCCGCGACCCGACCTCGGATGAGCGGGAGACAATGGATGGATGGATGGATGGATGTTAGGAACTTATCCGGCACTAAAAGTTGGGTTTGTGTTCCTCCAGATTCAGGAAAAACATGAAAAAGTGGAGTTGTAAAGGAGTTATTACAATTTGAAAAACTGCCAAAATGTATAAAAAACATTGATATGGGGACAAAACCAGCATGAAAAGAAACCTTTTTGAAATAAATAATAAGCTTTTTTGACATGTGCAGTCTGGAATAGTCTGAAGATGTTTTAAAGAGTTAATTTTTAAATAAAGCTTGCAAAAGACATATTAAAAATATTACAACTAAATAAAACACAGAAGTACCATTTAATGATATCAATTAGTGTTAAGTATTATCAAGCACTGGGCTCTATTTATAAGGTTTATTTAATTTAGTTATAAGCAAAATGATTGGATGCATTTTGCTTTGAAATTAACCATAGTTTGATACCACTTTAAGAATGAGAATGCAAGACAAACCTATACACTTAATAACAAATGTTGCTGTTTCAATTAGGGATATCTTGGATCTCTGTTTTATTTTAACCTTTTGACAAGAAACCCCTGGTCAGCGAAATATACCACATATATTGAAAATGAACCGTGCCGACATGCTAACTAAATAGATATAAGATAAGATATTTTAGAAAATGGACCTGGGCTCTACCCAGATGATTCTGACAAACTAAGGGGTCTCCACTTAATTGTCAGACTTTCTGCGGGTGCTATGGATCTTGTAATGGAGAATGCAAAAGATTCTATAATCTTTAAGGGGCAATATGGCAGAGATATAGCGCATGTGTATAGATATAGCTCGCAAGCCGTTTCAACTATTGACTTAAAATTTGGTACACATATACTACGTGACGTCTATTATCCGCTTTCAGGTGATGATTTTATTACTCTTTTTATTTTTATTTTATTTTATTGTTGAATCAACTCTCGGCACCATGCAGCAGGGCGGCCGTGCTGCACATGCGTACGGGCGCCGTTCTAATTCCCTACCACCTTCATTCATGAGGCAGATTGAAGATTTAAGTGCCAGATTAAAGAAAACATACTAAATAATTGCAACACAAAACTAACTTAATCAGTTTTAACGCATAAAGATAACGGAGAAGCAGCGGGCTGCTAGGGTGGAGAAAAGAAGAGCTGCTCAGGAAGCAGCAAGCCCATCATCCTCTGAGCAAATGAATGCTACACATACAGAGAAAGAGGAGGAACACTATGAATGCTCAAGTCAAGTGTATTCACTGCACATTATCGTGCAGTACGCCGTTACTGGTAATAGATATTATGTAACTATTCACTAAAACATTTTCCTTCCTGATTTGCTTAACATGTCCAAAATAAGCCTAATCATCAGCCCTGTAGTGTATAGGCTTATATAACCTGCTATAACCATTCTTATTTTTCAGGGGCTTATAACTGCGGTAAAATGGAAGGCTATTACCAAGCATTAACAGAATTTCTAAAACTTTGTATTATACAAAGCACCCTGTGTACCAAAGTGTTCATAGCCTGATGATGAAAATGCTGTTTTAAGTTAAAGCCTGAACAAGATAACTGTTTTCTATTCAACATATAAAATGTTTAGTAAATAAAGAGAGACTAAATATAATTTATAACAAAAATGGAACACCGATGGACAGCTGAATAACCGAGCAAATCTAATTTAACTTGAAGTGAAGCAGAGTGTTTTACAAATCAACCCCTACACAGTGGTTCTCAAACTGTGGGGCTGACCCCCTAGGGGGGAGAAACGTAACAAAAAGGGGCGTGTGAAGATGTGAAAAAAAAAAAAACATGAATCGAAAATATGAAAAATACATCTATTGAAACCAAAACAAATTAACTCAAACTACATTCTGATACTAGAAAAATAAATATAGTTAGATAAATGTCGATAAATGTTAAGTAGGTATAATAAAACATGCATCTATGTTATATCATTAATTAAAAAGAACAAATTGGTATTAGGGGCTCCTTTCAAAAAACGGTAGGTGACACGATTACATATTTGCGGCCCAAGTTTTCATAACAGTTTTAAAGATTGAGAAATGCTGTCCCTACAAACTAAATCTACAAAAAGGAAGCCCCCAATTGCATTGGTGAGAAAAAAGAAAGTGAACTCTTGATCCTCAATAGCCCCTGCCTAGTACCGTGTTAATATATTGGATACTCTGTGCCTGGTAAAGTAGCTTAAAACAGACCCTGTAAACACACACGCACTCAAAAACCTCTGAAGAAGCAGCTTTGTGCCGTTAAAATACTCAGTGTTAAAATTACCGTTAAAAAACAAAAAAAACCTTTTAAATCAGAAAGGAGGGTTTTCTCGGACCACTATTAAGCGCGTCCATTCCTTACATTACTAGTTTAATAGGATCGCAAGTATAAATATGAATACACTCGCAAGCAAACTTTTTAAAATCTAAAGACTTAAATAAAAACAGACAGCCTGATCTCAGAGCCCCTGTGCATTAAGATATAATCTCATAAATACTGGTACATTTTATAATAATCTTATAATAATCATTTACCCAGTGATTCAACAATACACTTGATACGTCTAAAAATCATCCGGACTTTGGGTCTACTAGTCTGTATTATAATTCATTTATCGAAATGAATGGAAACACAAATGCATTATGTCTATTAGGCATTCGCCGCAATATAAATTCCTGGGTTCCTATTCAGGTTTCAGTCAATCTGTCTCCAGCCGGCTGTCCAAATGAGAATTTTTATAAAGTATAAATGTTTCGTTATCTCAGACTTTTAAAAACAGGCGGCTTCGTACAGAAAACAACCGGTTACCGTGGGATTCCGATTCGAACGAGTACGCATTTCACAAGCGGGTCCTTCTGTACATAGTTCAGAATACTGACGTCTTATGTCCGATCTATTACACACCCGGCCTGCTATTTTAAACCAGGCCTGAATATTCTCAGAGGACAGAACCTGTTTGAATTTTCAGATGCTGAGACAAAACTTAATTGATTGTAAAGCCCATTTCCGTAAGAGAAACTAATATTGTTTGCTTCAGTCCTAAGATCATTGTACATTAATCATCGTACACATAGATAGAGAGATAGAAATATAAAATGCTACAATTTATACACACACGAGTGCGCTTACGCTCCTACACACGCGGTGTGTGTAATTAACATGCTGATAATTCCTGTACACTGTAAACAAATATCATTTTTAAAAGGGAATTACCGGAGAATCAACTTGGAAATATTAATATTAAGGATAAAATATAAGGATTCAGCCCTCCGTTTTAAAACATGCTCATTTAATGTTTATAATAATCATGAACAGGTCTTACCGTTTTATTGACTGTCGGTGCTCTGTGCAGGATAGTCTGTATGAACAATAATTACATCTAAACTTTTGGCCAGACACCGAAAAGTCCGGTATTTTTTAAAAAGGAGCCTTTGTTATGCGTAGATTTCTTTTAGCAAATGTCTGGCCTCACTTTAAGTTCGTTTCAAACTGAACCTGGAAGATACGAACTTATGTTAAAGTAGTTATGTGTGAACATCTTTTGTGTCAGCATAAGGACTGAGCCGGACTAACAGCTGAAGTGTGAACCCCCACCCCCTTAGCTTCAGGATGTCGGAGCTGTTGGCCCTGGACATCCGTGTATTGTCCGGGTGCACATCCGTGCCTTTGGCCGGACGCCGAAAAGTCCAATAAGACATGGGTTTAAAGATCACGATCTGGCCTGATCCAGGGGACCCAACAGTTGCCTCTGAGCTGTGAATCGCTCCCAAAGGTTTTGGTTTTGTCAAGGAGTGTTTTAAAACACATTTCTCTATCCCCAGAGGTCCGATGTGTTTAAGGCAATCTAACTTGGACGGAGCAGGGCTTTTTTAAAGTATACAAAATATACATCCGAGGCTTGATTTTTTTATACGTCTCAAACGTTCTTTAAAAGGACCCTGTTGCCTATTATTTAACGGTGTGTGTGTGTGTGATTTTTACAAGGCTTACATCAAACTATATTTAAAATGGGAGGTATTGGATGGAATAAGGGCTTGTTTTAGATATACTTTTTTATATAAATTATAAAGCCAAGGATAGCTTTTTATATGTCTCAAACATGTTTTAAAAGATCCCTGTTGCCTATTTTTTAACTGTGTGTGTGATTTTTAAAATTCCTTAACTTTAAAAGTTGAGTGCAACCTTTACATATCTTGGACAGAAGGTCTGGGTTCTCATGAGTGGTCAGCCCTCAGGAGGAGGGGGTGTGAGCTTTCCCCCCATTGTTTGCAGGGGCCACCCCCAGCGGGACACCCTGCATCTTACAGCTATAGACGTGCCTGCTCGCGACGGCATGCACTGGGTTTGCCTGCTCCGAGAGGCTCTGTGTAGACAGAGAGATCCGGTCAGCTTGTATTTTGAACTACATGCGCTTGCCTGCGTGTATGCTTAGAGCATCAGCCTTGGACTTTTCACGGGCGGGCGCAGAGTCTCAGTGTAGACAGAGAGCCGGACAGCATGTATTTCTGAGGGCTTTGTGCACCAAGCGGTGTGAAGTAAAGGCTTTTTCAGCGTAGAGAATGTCTATGAGCTGGAGAAATCGGTTTGACTTAGATAAAAGGTTAGATAGATATTTTAAATAATAGATACAGAGGTTTCTTACCCAAAGCAATAGAGGCAGGAATGGCTATAAGGCAAATCGGACAGGCTGGAACATGTGTGCGTGTGTGGGACGGCCTGTCCTCGGGAGAAGTGATCAAGGAAGTGGAAGGGTGTCATCAGGGGATGACTGACCGGGGCTGGAGGCCGAGGCAGAATGTCTGGGTGTCACCAATAGGTGTGGACGGCAAGGTCTGATAGAGACTTGCCCAAACATGGGGAGGATTCTTCCTTAACATGCCTGGACTTGTCCTCGGGAGAGGTGGGGCCGGGTGAAGGAGGGGTCAGATATCCATCAAGTCTGCTCTTGACAGTTTTCCTGGGGCATACAGGGGGTGGGGGTGGGTTCAAGGAAGGGGCACACATCCATCAAATAAATCTTGACAGTTCTCCTGGGGAAAAACAGGAAGGGAGGGTTCAAGGAAGGGTCAGACATCCGCCAAACGGATCTTGACAGTTTCCTGGGAAAACAGGAAGGGGGCGGGGTCAAGGAAAGGTCAGACACCTGGCAGGGAAAACACGAAGGGGCGGGGCTTAATGACGTAAATCCAAAAGAGGCGGGGCTTAACGTATCAATCATTTTTTTTGACATTTTGACAGACACCACATGGCTTATACTACTTCTCAGATCTCATCTGCAAATCCAAGTCATCTACTTGTCAGCTGGACCCCCTGTCTACAGTTCTGGTTAAAGCCTGCCTCCCCTCTCTCGTCCCTCTCATTTCTGCCATCATTCACTCTTCTCTTACTACTGGTATTATTCCCTCATCTTTTAAAACTGCTGCTATAACCCTGGTGCTGATCCTACTAATTTCAATAATTTTTGCCCTATTTCTAACTTGCCCTTTATCTCCAAAATTCTTGAAAAAATAGTAGCTATCCAACTTCACACCCACTTATCTCATAATAATCTATATGAAAAGTTCCAGTCTGGTTTTTGCCCTCTTCATAGTACAGAAACGGCACTTGTTAAAATTACCAGTGACCTCCTTATGGCTGCTGACTCCAGTCTAATTACTATTCTCATCCTCCTTGATCTGAGTGCGGCCTTTGATACTATTTGTCATACCACTCTCCTTAATAGATTATCTTTGATTGGCATTACCCACACTCCACTTGATTGGTTTAGATCCTACCTCTCAGGCAGCACTCAGTTCATACAGCTTAAAACCTTCACATCCCAACCCACCGCTGTTACTTCAGGTGTGCCCCAGGGCTCTGTCCTGGGGCCTCTTCTTTTATTATTTACATTCTTCCCCTTGGCAATATTTTTCATAAATATAACATTAATTTTCACTGTTATGCTGATGACACCCAGTTCTACCTTGCTAGTAAACCCACCTCCTCTTTTCCACCACCTTCGCTTATTGACTGCATTGCTGAAATTAAATCTTGATTTTCTTTGAATTTTCTTAAATTAAACAGTGATAAAACTGAGGTTCTCCTCATTGGTTCAAAATCATCATTATCCAAAACCAATAATCTTTCTCTTATTATTTATAACTCTGTTGTTTCCCAATCACCTCAGGTCAAGAGTCTGGGTGTCATCCTCGACAGTACTCTATCTTTCCAATCTCACATTAATAACATCACCTGGTCAACTTACTTCCACCTACGTAATATTAATCGCATTCGCCCCTCCCTCACTTCTCATACCACTGCCATTCTTGTTCATAGTCTTGTTACTTCTTGGCTGGACTACTGCAATTCACTCCTCTTTGGTCTCCCTAATAAATCTCTTCATAAGCTTCAGTTAGTCCAGAATTCTGCAGCACGCATCATTACTCGAACCTCATCTATTCACCATATTACTCTGGTCTTGCAGCAGCTTCATTGGCTCCCGATTAAGTTTCGAACTGATTTTAAGATTCTGCTATTAACATTTAAGGCCATTCATAACCTCGCCCCTCCATATCTGTCTGACCTTCTTCATGTTGCCATTCCCACCCGTAACCTTAGATCCTCTTCCTCCATCCATCTGACCTTCCCTCTCGCCTGTCTAACCACCATGGGGAGCAGAGCATTCAGCCGTTCTGCTCCCAAGCTCTGGAATTCATTACCTACCGAGCTCAGAAACATTAAATCATATTCATTCTTCAAATGTAAACTTAAAATACATCTGTTTAAAATGGCTTTTTCTTTTTCTTTATGATTACAGTGGTTTTGTTTTTTAGATTTTCTGATGTTTTAAGCTGTTTTTAATTGTGTCTTTTATTTATTTATTTATTGTTTGTTCGGTGCCCTTGAGTTCTCTGAAAGGTACCTTGTATAAATAAAATGCATTATTATTATTATTATTATTATTTTATATTTGGTGGTTATCAGAGGAAAGTCTGGATGAGAAAATAGGGGTGTGCAGAATAACAGGTGTAGGTAAATGTAAGCATACAATAAAGAAAAAAGAAATTGGCAACTTAAGTGATTATTTGTAATATCCCTTCTCTGCCTGTGGCTGTGTTCCTGTAATACACAGTGGAGTGAGGAAGCCAGGGCTAAAGCCTCATAAGATTGTGCAGGAGACTCTGCCTCACTCTCTTTCACTCTCACAGCAGCTTTTCTTCTGACACAAGTCCATCATTTCCAAACTAATGTATTGCTCCAAAGCAGAGTGACCAGATGGAAAGATAAAATGCAATAGTCACATTTTGTCATCACTTCACAACATACATTTTACAACATCACCAGTTTTCACAATCATAGATCACATTTCGGATGTGACATTCCAACATACAGGCCACTCTTTGCAGTTAAAAGACAAGACTGACTCTGTCAGTAAATGTTCCTCTGGCCTGGACACAAATCTGAGCCAGTGTAGTGAAGCAGAGAGTGCTGACGTGAAGGCAAGTGGGTGCATATGGTATCAAAAATGGGGAAGCAGTCCAGCCAGCACAACCTCACAAGGCAGCATGTCATTGAGTTTAAAATGAAGATGTTGGAACCAAACAAACAAGAGTTTAATTTGCTAATAAAACTCCAACTGATATCTTCATTTCAAGAGGAGATGAAATTTCTCAAAAGTAAGCAAAAGACACAGCATGCTAAATAAATTTATTACCTTAAACATAGAAAGGTCATATTAAAAATAGTTTAGAGTCCTCAAGTTATTTAAAAAGAA
The DNA here is from genome assembly GCF_900747795.2 of Erpetoichthys calabaricus. NCBI lineage: Eukaryota > Metazoa > Chordata > Cladistia > Polypteriformes > Polypteridae > Erpetoichthys > Erpetoichthys calabaricus. The sequence goes on from NC_041405.2 coordinate 72,026,529, forward strand.
TAGTTTGCAGCTTTGATACGATAAAACTTTATCTTTACTGTTCATTAGTTGCAATGATTTACTAATATTCAAGTGTTAGCTTGTTAAATAAAGGAAATAAAAGCCACAGTAATATGGCTCTGTTCCATTTCAAATGTACTGCTACAATTCTCATTTGTTTCATTATTAATTTCAAATGAGTATTTAATGAGTTACTACTTAACTTGATCCCGTTATTTTGACCTAAATGCAAATCTAATGTTAAAAAGCAAAATCAATGTGCCAAGGTAATTAGGGTAAATAAAACAGAAAACAAAGAACATTATACTTGTAACATACTAAATAGTCCACAACTTAGAACATAGCTTAGCATCCACTGAGAATGTGTCCACCTCAGTCTCAACAATAAAAAATCTATTATTTTTTGTCCATTGACATCGTAGTTACATGAACATTTACCCTTATTCACTTAACGGGTGCTTTTATCCAAAGTGACTTACAAAAGAGGTCAACACAACAAAATAAACATTAGCCTGTTCACTGTTGAACCTACAGTATCAAAGCCATTATCAATCAAACAAATATTCACAGAAGAAGAGTCTTCAAACACTTCTTAAACACATTGAGGGAGTCAGCAGTTCAGATGGAGGTGGGCAGCTTGTTCCACCAACCAGGTGCTACACATGAAGAGTCAGGATTGATTTTTACCACTACACACCATTCGTTAGCAGACCTCAGTGAGTGAGAAGAAGCATTAGGTCTCATGATTACCTCAATACTGCGGCATCCGCAGTAATGCAGGCTCTGCAACGGTCCATCATGGTGAAGAGAGAGCAGAGCCAAACGGCGAGGCTGTCGATTTACCAGTCGATCTACATTCCTACCCTCACCTATGGCCACTAGCTTTGGGTAGTGACCGAAAGAGCAAGATTGCGGATACAAGTGGCCGAAATGAGTTTTCTCCGCAGGGTGGCTGGACTTTCCCTTAGAGATAGGGTGAGGAGTTCAGTTATCTGGGAGAGACTTGGAAGTAGAGTCGCTGCTCCTCTGAATTGAGAGGAGTCAGTTGAGTTGGTTCGGGCATCTGGTCAGGATGTCCCCTGGACACCTCCCTGGGGGGGTGTTCCGGGAATGTCCCACTGGGAGGAGGCCACAGGGCAGAGAAGCTGGAGGAGGTGGCCAGGGAGGGGGAAGTCTGGGCTTCCTTGCTTAGGCTGCTGCCCCCGCGACCCGATCTCGGATAAGCGGTGGATAATGGATGGATGGATGGATGGATTACCTCCATACTGAACATTGGTGTGGACATACTGACTACTCTATAGTTAAGCATCAAGGATTTCAACTTAAAGTGTACTGCTACACAAAGCCAGTGGAGGGACCTGAAAAGAGGAGTAGTTGGTTAAAAAACAGAAGTGCTGCTTCACTTTGATTCATCTGCAATGGCTTGGTAGCACATGCAGGTACTCCTGCCAATAGAAAGTTACAGCAGTCAAGGGCTAATGGCTAGACAGCACAGTTAGGTTAATTTGGCAGTGTGCTTGATGCTTTTGTTGTATAATTATTTTTGTCCTTTTCATTTTTTTTTGTTGATTTTTGACTCTACACCTAGGCTCTATTTGGGATTGAATTGGTGGGTGTCACATAGGGCATATAGTTTTCCACATTTTCAACTTACCTTTTGTATGTATAGCATGTGCTAAATTCCTTGAATCAATAAAAAAAATACATTCAATAGTTGCAGACAAACACAGGAAGTGTGTTGTGATTGATCTGTTTAGTCCAACACAGAGTATTGGAGAGCCGGAGTCAATTACAGGATCACTGATTATAATGATGCACACATCATAAGGATCTGGCGATGAACTGGAAAACGTGGTAAAACCTACTCAGTCAGAGGAAGAATAAAATTCCACGGAGAAGGTTCTCGGGCTGGGATGCATAATTAGTATGCCACTCCATTCAAAACATGTAAATATCACACAGAATCAAAGATGATATATGTGTGGCATAAACAGTGTCAGCACTGACTTCTTTGTTTCTGTCTCACCCCTGACAACTTTTCAAGTTTGTATTTATAACATCAAATATTAGAAGGTCTTCACAAAAAGAACAAAATAAGGAGGACAATCTATTTTACTCTTTTACTTGAACTCCTATCCCTTGAAATTCTTTTTAGTGGTCTTGTGATGAATAATGCACGTCTAAAAAGTTAAATGTGAAACGTAATAAGTAGTTGCTATTTATTGCCTGAATTCACTTACAATTTGAAAAGGGTCAAATCAAAAAAGGATCCAGACTTTCTTACATTTTTAACACTTTAATATCAACACAGAAAATGGTACATTGTGCTCCCTAAAGGCTACATTTCTTGATTTTTCAAACCCTTTCTGCAAATTAAAAAGTAAAAAAGTAAACGTTTCATGTCAAAGACAAAAAAAAATGAAGCTTTTATGGAGGTGGTATGTTTTAGGCTTGCTAAAACTATGAGTGCCTTTGGCCTAACTATTACCAGAAATACTGCTTAAGAGACTCCCTATGCAGAAACATTAATATGATATTTTCAGGAAAATTTCATTTTACTGTGCGTTTGCAGATATTTCATCATAAAACATATAAATCATTACTGCTTAATATGACTGCAACAAGATTCCATATAATTTAAGGTATACTTGAAAAATGGCTATTGCTCTGCACTGAATTAAAATGGGAAGAAACCTGCAGAGACAAATTGTTTAATGATACGTGATTCAGACTTCAATTGGGAAGACACAAGGTAGAGAACTCACAACAGACACACAGGAAAACCTAATTGCTGTGTTTCTGTGGAGTCAATAAAGGTGAATAAATCATACAATGAACAGCAATAGAAGCTAATTGGATAGTAAAGCTAATTAAAATGTGTTTTTATGCATGACAGTTATGTCAAATTAAATGGAATTTTCATCATGTGTTTGCTGAAACTGGCTTTCGCATTGAATATACAAAAAAGGCAGTTTGCAGGTGGATTGGCATTGACGTTGATGAAGACATACAAAAAAAAATGTAATTTTTCATTCTGACTGAGTTCCTGATCAGATGATCAGCTCTTGCACTTATCTGAAAACATATACATTGCATTTCAAAGTTGTGCACAATTAGAAATGCATAATGCTCTATATTTACAATTGATAGAATAGCAAATTGGGTAGAACTGCAACTGCAATTAAGCCTCAGGTTCGGTTCAGGTTGATGCCTAATGAATGGATTTTGCTTGTTCTCCCTGCGCTTATAAGGGTTTCCAGTATATTGTTGACAAATTTCAAAGACCTCCTGCCTGGCTAAAAGGCTTTTCAAAGTAATAGTGTGGCTATGTTCATATTTAACATGTGAGGGGAAAAAGGTCTATCTTTGAGAAGTACAGTATTAGAGTTCATTTAGGTTAAGTTCGATTTCCCACATAACCCAAAATTAACTAGATGGGAGATGTAAGGAAAGGTAGAAATGAAGGAATCATGGTCAGAATGTATGGTTTTAGAGGTGTCTGTCTTTTTTTCTTTACATTACAAATATGCCATATCATGATGGGCAAACATGAGCACAAACAGTAATGAACTGGTTGCTATAACATTGTCACCTCAAATGCAGGGTTTACCATATTTTACTGTTTTGCACAATGGAGTGTTAACATATTTGAATGGGAATATTTATGTATTATGAAAAGCAATGAAGTCATATGGAAATTAAAATTCTACAAATATTTCAAAATGAATCAATAATAAAGAACAGAAATGTATTTCTGTTAGCATAGAGCCTCATTATTTAGGAAGATGATAATAATAATAAATGTATGTGTACAGTTCATTTTACACATATCTTCAAAGTCAAATATCATTAGCATTACTTGTTTAACGGCCACTTTCCAGGTTTATCCAGGGTCTTTTGCACACCAAAACCTTTCATCTTTTTTCCCCACTTTCAGTGGTCCTGGTTCAGGTTCATCATTTTGAAATAAGACTCATTCTTTTCATACCACCTGACACACCACCTCCAGCCATGACTTCTTTGGCCTCATTCCCTCCAGTTCCATCTTGGACCATCTATTTTTCCCCAATCATCCTTTCCAATTTGATCCACATGCACAAATAATTTTAGTCCGAAACACATGTTTTTTTACTAAAACATTGTTTTTTTTATTTTATTGGAAGAAAATAAAATTACCTACAATCAAGTTGAACTTAAACAATGAAAAAAATAACATTCTATACAATCAAGTTGAACATAACAAAACAGAATTCAAACCCCACCTGAGGGAAAGTGAGGACAGCCAAAAGCGATGGCAAAAATTAAAAGGGGGAAAAAAACAAAGAGGGGAGAATGTCCCTTTTTCCAATTTAAATTCTTATTCTAAAATTTTATGAATTAGAGAGCCAACAGCACGAGCAAATCTTTAAAAACAACACACAGTGGTAGTGCTGCTGCTTTGCAGTAAGGAGACTAGAAGATTGTGGGTTCGCTTCCCGGTTCCTCCCTGGTGGATAGCGCTTTGAGTACTGAGAAAAGCGCTATATAAATGTAATGAATTATTATTATTATTATTATTAAAATACCCTTTTCCCTGATATAATAGCTTATTCAAAAATTTTATTAATTAGATTTTACCATATATTTAAAAGGTTTTGAACAGATCCACTAAGTGAGAATTTGATTTCTTCCAATTTCAAACAGCATAGAAAAACAGTTACCAACTGGTTTAAAAGAAGTGGCCTAGAATTTTTCCATTTGAGCAAGTTAAGTCTACATACTAGTAGAATAGTTTATGCAATTGCGATCAATTTATCCTTCTCCACTTTAAGTCCATCTGGGAGTACACCAAAAACAGGTGTTAAAGGGTTTGGAATGATTGTGACACCAAGACTGTTTGATAAACATTCAGAAGTTTTTGTCCAAAATTATTTTAATTTGGTGCACTCCCAAAACATGTGGCTCAGTGAGGCTGGAGCTCGATTACAATGTTTTCAGGTTGGATCTTGATCTGATTACATTATGGTATATTGTAAACAAGATAAATATGATCGAAAAAAGACTTTAAGCTGAATGATGGAAAGCTTTGCAAATAGAGTTAGAGTGTATTCTATACAAGGCTGCCATCCACTCCTTTTCTGAGATATTAAGTGAAATGTCCTTTCCCCACAATATCCTCGGAAAGGAAGAGACTTTAGAAATAGAAATGGATAGGAGGTGTGAAAAATTGGGTAGGTTCCTTTCAACATACTTTCTGATTTGAAAGTAGTGGAAAAATCGTGAAGTTAAATTTGAAGCATAATTGTTCATAAAGATGCAAAAACATCTATAAACAGTCCTCTAAGTGTTTTGATCCTGGATGTTTTCCAAAGATTAAATACTGTGTAGGTTTGACAGTGTTGAAAAAGGTGATTATCATGTAGAGGTGTGACAGACAAAAGCTTAAGTGAAACATTGTTAAATAAATCACTTCCTTTGTTAACTAAAATGGAAAGTTTTCAGACATGCCTAAGTATTTGAATTGAAGGCCCAAATTGGAGAACAAATTGTTACTGCAATAAGAAAAAAACACTGGATAATCATTACATTTTTTATATATTTAGAGTGCTTAGTCAAACACAGACTCCCTGGGATGCTAGGGATGCTTTATGGATACAAACAGGTAATGTGAGCTCACACAAACAACTTCCAGTTAATTACACTGAACCCAATAAAAGAATAAAAAAAATGAACAGACCTTGTATCCAATGAACTCAATAGACTCTCAAAATTTAATTTCCCATTTCTGACAAAACCAACAGAGCATCCATTTCAGCTACACAAATATACCTGGACAATATTTTTAAAGCGAAACTCTATAATGTGGAATGTAGTGATGTAACTGAAAAAGAGCGCTTTGAACAACACAGATGTAATGCACCCCATTATTCGTAGTCTGACACACAATCAGCCCAATTTCCAACACCAGATGACTTTTATTTCCTACTGCACAGCTTGCCTCACTCATTCAGCATTTATCCTAATTTCTTAGTAAAAAGAATGTTGCTGCTGTGATTGCTGAACAGATGCTATAGTAAAAGGTGACATATCCGTTATGCCTTTAAATACATAAGAGTAAAAGGAAACAAAAGCAAAAAAGGTAAGGACAAAACCAGCATCTAAAAGTAGAAATAAATAATCCCCACCAAATGTGTACAACTAGAGCACACTCCCACGCACCTTGCCCTCAAAGCCTAATCATATTAAGGACTCTTTGTCTTATCTCTGCCACTTCAATCAAATTTATTTTTTAGAAGTATAAGAATGAAGACTTGAAATTGCAGCTACAGCTCAGAGGTGTCCATCCCATTTTCAGTTTCATTTGTCAGCGTTTTGTTTTAGGGGATTTTTAGTGGTTTTATTGTTGGCCATATCTCACTGAGCCCAATAATAAGCAAAAGAATTGAATGATTTCATGAAAACTGCAGTTTTTGCAGGTTGTGCATAACTCAAAGCGGTGACTAGAAAGCATAATGCCGAGCTCGCTAGCTTTCTTCAGAATATTGTCAGTAAGACCACTTCAAAGGAACAAAATTCACTTTAGTATATGCCTATTATGAGGCAGCAGAAACTGAGAAATTAGAACACACTTGCTCACCTGCATATTCTGCCAACAGTGATTCACTTTGTTTTTATTAAACTACACTCCCAGCATGCTACTCACCTTATAGTCTATTTCCTTTGATCAGCAAAGTGTCTTTAAGAGTTAAAGCTTAGCTATTTGAACTCCAAACTCGGTTTTCCAGTGTCTTATTACACATTATTGAACTTATCAGCAGGCTGGATTGATACTGTCGAGTAAGAAAAATTGGAACCATAAATACAATATTGACATCACCTCTGGTGAGAACATTACTCTGGAATGTGTTAGAGACAGAAATTGTCCATGAGAATTCCAAATGTTATTAACCAGAACAGGTAAGTTTTCCTTCTGGAATCTATCTATCAATCTATCTTCTCTTAAGTATTAATATTAAAGCAATGTAATAACATTGTTAATAATATCCACCAGATTGTTATCTAGAAGTTGAAACAGAAACCATGACACCCTTAAGAAGTATCTGGATGAAACACTGGGACAGCGTAGCTATTAGCAAAACAAATGAGCCATATGGACTGAATGTTCTCTGCTCATTTGTCAGATTTCTTCGGTTCTTATGTCTGATTACCGATAAATGGTTACTGCACTAATTAATATATTCCATCTAAAAAATAAGAGCTCTTCATATAATTTTCAAAATGTGTTGATTGCTTAGATTTATTGCTGAGATATACGTTGTCCAGAAATGTAAATAAAAATAATATCTCTCCATTCTTTACATGTGACAAATGGAATCTGAACTTCTTCTTCTCCTTGTACTTGAAAGCCCTTCTCAATTGTTTGTGGTCAGCCACTTAGATCCTCTACCTCCATTACTCCCTATCTGCAGCTTCCTCTGTCCTCAGTCCCAGCACCTTAAAAATCTTGTCAGCAATTCTCTCCACCTGAGTTCCTGTATTCTTATAAAATATTTTTCTTTGCAATGACAACCACAATATTTTGCCAATTGGTTTATTCTCACAACTGTGCACAACAAGCCTTAAATACCCTGATCCTACTTTTCACAAATTTCTCCATAATACATCTAAACCTCTGTCATTTTGCAGACTTTCTCTTTTGTTTTTCTTTTTCTTAAAGAAACCCCAAGCAACCATTGCATTCTGCAAACTATATTTTGATGAGTACCTCCTCCTGCATTTGATGGCCCAACCATACAGCAATCATAAGGCATTCTTTGTTCATTTATAACTTCTCCCAATTCCTTACACTTTATCCATTCAGTCCAATTGTCTCCTTTATTGTTGTTTCACAACACCAAACCTAGATATCTGAAGTGGTTCACTTGTGCTAGCTCTACAATTTCTTCTGTCTGCAACTCTAATTCATTAATCTCCTTAAATTGAACTTGAATATCAAGATCAAAAATAAGAGTGGGCACTTTACAACCCATATCAATTGCACTACCAGTCCCACCTAGAAAAACCTTCTCAGCTTCTGACTAAATGTGGGTAAACTGAGTCAGTCTCATTAGCCATCATTAGACCCAAAGACTGCTGCTGTGAAGCATATGAACTGGTAATTTATGCTCATCTTCACAGTCTACATTACAGCTGTAAATGCTGGTTTAATTATACAACCCATATGGTGTCAGATTGTCACAGGATGTGATTAAACTCTACAGGATTTCCTTCCTTGATACAAGAATCAGGATCACTAACTTGACAAAATCAAAGCTATGCAATTGTATGGGTACAACTAAACATAACCTTTACTTAAGAAATTGTGTGTATGTTTTTCAGAAGAAATTTGAGGGGATCAACCTAAACAATCTTTCAACAATGAAACTAATCTATATACCCCCATTCTGTACTGTAATGGAAAAGTCATAATAAATGTAATATATTAAACATAAGTAATTTCATTTTTTAATTTTTTTTTATTTTCACCACCTGTAATATTGTTTCTGCACCTCTACCTTTGGTTAAAATTGTAGTGGGGCATTGTTGTGGGAAGAGAATAGATAACCAGAGGATGCAAATGTGTGGCTAAATGTAGTAAGGAACAGAAAGGAGTCAAAGCTAGAATTATCAGAGAGACCAAGTGAACAAGACACAAGAACAAACTAAAGAATTGAAAGTCAATGACTCAAAGGGTGTTCAAAAACCAAAATGGTACCTAGAACTTGGCCTACTTGCTTAGAAACTAACTAAACTGAAGTCTTTGTTTATCTAACTGAAGGATACTGAAATACAGAAATGATGCTTTATTATAGAGTTACTGCCTGTGATGTAAGGAACATGATGACCGCAGTCACATGACTTATTTCCCGTGTAGCATAAACAAAGAATGGGTTGAATGAAAACAAAATTTAACCTTGCTAAAATAATTTAAATCTTCCTTTATAGATTCTCCACACCAAAAAAACAACTTAATGCAAAATACATGCACAACCATGTTTCATTACATTAAAAATTACACTGCTCTTTGTTGTGAAGAATAGCTCTTATATGTGATGGGTCATGTTTTTCCATGTTTCAGTTTTTACAAAGCTACATCCCTTTTGACAAGCAGTGCAACTCTTCTGAAAAGCAACCGCTCACATCAACATACAGGAAAACTTTGCCTTATGACCATCCCTGAGACCTGCAGTTATATTTTGCTTAGGTTACTGGTGGTGATTTTTATATTTTTTCTTGCCTCTTATGGTTTGAGCTTTCCGTTTATATTTAATATATTGGTTTGCTCTTGCCCTTATGAGTTGTTCTTGCTCATTTACTATATGTACTGATTTCTGCCTGCTACCACCTGTCTCCTTTTCTCCTGTTTTAATCCATTCGTTAAACTAAACTGCAATTGGCTGTTATTTTCTGCCCTGTTTTCAGATACAGCAAAAAATTTGAGTAATGTCTTCCTTGATGATTTTCATCACTGCAAGTCTGAGTCATACTTAAGAGGTTCTCATGAAACAGAACAACTGTGAACAATGATCTTGTTCTAAGTTTGAAACAGGAAAACATGAACACATTAGCTAAGACCCTACAGTAGTTTTGAAGAAAACATCTGCTGTGCTAGACAGTTGTTTTATATGACTATTACCATCACAGTCATAAGTGATTTTTTTCAGTTAGGTCTGAAAGTGAAATCTTGTTGAAAATGTTGCAGTACTTACTGCAAATTTAAATCTATAAAACAAATTGAAAATTGATTATACACTATTATATATTGATAAGGTGCGGTGGCAGGTATACAATACTCTTTAGGTTGCAAAATTGATGGGTTAACACTGCTTAGTTTGACTACATTACACCAGTGAAACAAAAATCTATTTATTATATTCTTTTTCTTATGTGAAGAGGGACATTGTAAGAAGCTAACAGTATGGAATCATATACAGCTTACACATTGAGGTTGGCATTTTAAACTGGGCTGCCAGGGCATTGATTAATTCACATTATAAATAAAATGGCAATGCAGCCTTCTTACCAGTTAGTTTAACATGTTGTAAGATTGTTTGACTGCAATTTGACACATCACGATATACAAGCACTCACATTTATCTTCAAAAAATATGTTACTTGCTGCCTTACTTGTAAATGATATTGATCTGTGCTTTTTCTTCATTAAGACAGTCTGCAGAATAAGCATTGTGACAGCTGAAAGGGATGAGATTTGACAGGAAATGGAAAATGCTGTTAACTGGTCAAATTAGAACATTAGAACAATTTGATGGGAACAGGCCACTCAGCCCAACAAGTTTACCAATCCTATTTATCTAATTTCTCCAAAATAATGTCAGATTGACTATTGAAGGTCCTTGTAGTCCTATCGTTTACTATTCTATTTGGTAACTTATTCTATGTGTCTATGACTCTTTGTTCTAATTATTTTTAAAATCTAAATTTGTCCAATATCAATTTATAGCCCAATTTCGTGTTGAAGATTTTATTTGAAAGTAACAACTAGAATCTGCTGTCCCTTCATAAATGTAAACACTTCAATTACATAACCTTTTATTCTCCATTAGCTTAAACTAAAAAGGATCACCTCCTTCAAACTCTAACCATAATTCATACCTCTGAGTCCTGGAATCAGCCTAGTTGCTCTTCACTATACTTTACCTGGCACTGTTATGTTTTTTTTTATAATGTGGAGACAAAAAACAGCACACAGGACTCCAGATTAGACCTCATCAGTACATTATAAAACTTAACCATTACCTCCCTTGACTTATACTCCACACGTTGTACTATACAGTATAACCTAACAGTCTAATTGCCTTCATAACAGCTCTTCTAAACTGTCATTTTTGTATATAGTGATGTGTCCAGTACCAGTCCTAGATCTTTCTTAAAAGACAAAATTTTAAGATTCAAATTTCCCCTTTCATATTAAAAAGTCTGACATTTTACTTCCTAAATATAAAGTGGAATTGTACAATTTTCCATTTCATTTCAAGTCTTTTTACTTTTACTTTATTAAAGAAAAAAAAATTTTTGAAGTGGTTTAATTTTGCAATACATAGCTACTGTATTCTTGAAAAGGCTGGATCAGCCCAACAATGGTGGTTGGGATCCTGCTGTGCTGTTAAGTAGATTCTCAAAACAATATTGTGAAGGAAAAAAAGCTCATATCACAAAAATGATGAAAGAAAGTCAAAGACTAGAGTCACTGCATATTAGACAGACAAAGATACACACATATCTAAATTGTGGAGTTACCCATTGAAAATCTTTACAAAGCATCTTGGGATTTCTTAGGCTTTCTACTACTCTGTATTAACAAAGTATTTTCAGCGAAATGATTGACCCAAATGGACTTTAGAAATGACCAGAAAGTGAAACTCTTTCGGGGGACATATCAAAAGGGCAGCTGAAAAACAGGCTGGGATTTTAAGCACATTTATCAATGATCAATGGTGAACACCAAGCCTCAGACACCAAACTTGAAATCAAAAACATACAAAGTTCTACTCCAAGTAACATTTCCATATGCAATTCGTTGAAGTAGACTAAAATTCTTAATGCTGTTGCTGTTTATTTTTGTTAGTCTAAAGTTCAGACAAACTACTGAGTAAACCTCCATCTTTTATAGGAGAAGGAGGAGGAGGAGGCGGTTAGAAGCACGTGCTGATACAGCGTATTGCTGTACCCAGTGGAGGTATAATGACATCACAGGTTATAAACCATGTGTCTAGCAATGGGGATCATTGTTACAAACAATATGGTGGTGGTCATGCAAACAAATCATAAAATGGTGGTAACCTATAAAACAAAAATGATGATGTGATGAAGTTCCAAATATACAAAATAATAATTCTAATGCATGTAAAAATTGCACAAAATAAATCAAGATGATTCCATATGTATTAATAACATTCTACACGTTTTAGGGTCAAACAAAGTAAGAGGTACATAACTAATAACTATTAGTTAACGTTAAGTTTTCATTAATACTACTTTATCATCTACTTGTAGGACTAACTGCATTACTAAAGTTTTTGTGCTCTACCTTACTTTAAGTCTTTACTCTAATGTTGTATTTTAATGGCAAAAACTTAAATAGAACATACCATAACATTCTCAGTCCCACTTAATCCAATGTATGGTTGAAGGTGACCAGAGCCTACTTCAGCATCATCTAATGCAAGACAGAAACCAACGCTGTATAGAGAGCCAGACTATTGTACTTTGCACTCATATTAACAAGGAGTCAATTTACAGTTGCCAGTTAACATAACTTGAATTCCTCAAGGAACGAAGATAGTGTTCCTGGAGAAAAACCTGTGAAGACAAAGGGACATAACAGAAACCCTATAATTTGGGACAAATAATGAACAGGCATTTAGTGCAATTGTGGAACCATTTTTATAAAATTTGCTCAGCAGTCTTTTTGCTATGTTAACACTGCTTGTTTTTCAAATTGTGTCTATTATTTTCCTTGGAAACTTGGGTGATGTTAAACTTAGGTGCTCAGACTTTGGTTACCTGGCGTGAACACTGGCCAAAACTGTAAGCCAGTACAAAAGAGCTGCAGCATTCCTACACTCTCAAAGTAGATCAGCCATTATGCTACAAAACACTCTCTCAATAAGATAAAGAAGATGCTACTGACTGGGTGATGTTCAGAGACTTGGCACGATGTTCATCCTTTATTGGCTTCCTGACTTTAATTTATTCAGAGCAATAGGTCGTTAATATTCAACAGATAATTGTGTGTTGAGGGAAGGTTTCTCAAGCAGACTTTTTTCTTTAACTGATAAATAGCCACCTCTGAGAGCAGCTGTAGTTTGTGACAGACTCAGCGCTCTGTGAACCAACCAAATTAATCTGTTTAATTGATTGATCTGATCTATACTATGAAAGCATGCCTTTTAAATGAGTTCTTCATCATCCTGAGTTATAGCCATAAAATTTGTGCCTAAATGCCTTTTGAGAAACTGGAATTTTGATAGCGGGTGACATTACGTCCCTCTGAAAAATTGCTCCCTGCATGGACGTCAAGGATTAAAAATGAATTTGATCCTGCAATTGATAGTTATGAACCAGCCTGCCTGGCCGGTGTCTTTTGGATTATAAGAGTATCATAGGTAAGTGTGTTAAGATGTTAAAATGGTTAAATATTAGAAATATATATACTGTGTATATAAATGTATACTGTACATAATATATATATAATGTGTGTTTATATGAAGTGTGTCAAGGATTGCATCAGCATGCTTCCACAAAAGAAAGAAAATATAGTAAGTTGGTGCAGTGGTAGTGCTGCTGCCTCGCAGTAAGAAGGCCAAATTTCATGTCCTGGGTCATCCCTGCATAGGGTCGCCGGTTCTCCCCATGTCTGCATAGACTTCCTCTGGTTTCCTCCTACTGTCCAAAGACAGGCAGGTTAGGTAAATTGGCAATGCTAAATTAGTTCTTGTGTGTGCTTGACCTGTTATGGACTGGTACCCTGTCCAAGGTCTGTTCCTGCCTTGCACCCAGTGCTGGCTGGGATAGGTTCCAGCCATACCATAATCCTGTTTCGGTTAAGCAGATTAGAAAATGACATGACATATCCTCACACTGAAAGAAGCTTAGAGGCATAATGTTTAAATTACATAGTCTTCATTAGGGCACACTTGATGAAATCAATATGGTTTCAAACATTTTATCTTTCTATCATCATGTGAATAACCTCTCTTTATTATATATCACTAATATATAAGTACAGATTTGTGATGACAAATATTAGAATATTCTCAGCTTCTGCGAGAACATGCCATTATATACTTTGTTTCTAAAGTTTAGATACAGATGCCTTTACAGACCTCTGTGACAATAGGTCTGGAAAATTAAGCATTTTAATTAATTGATTGATTAATTAATAGATTAATTATGACAAACCAATTTTTTTTTTTTTTGCATTTTATAATAATTTAGTACTAGGTGTATCTCAGTCCACAAACTGCAGGCTGACTAGATCCCAACTATACTTTTTAAAATTTGATCATATAAACATAATGAAAAATTATGCTGTAACAAAAGAAAGTAATGAGTGGCTGTTCCATGTTTAATATACGTAATGAATCTGTACATAAATGAAGAATACTCAGTGCTTAAACAACCCTGTAAAATATTACCATTTAAGGTGCAAAATATACAGGATGAGACCTGTCTCACTAAGTGTACTCATGCACAAGTATACTGTAAGTGGGTTGGTATAACATGACAGCCTAACAAAGCCTAGAAAGATTAGTTAAAGCAATTTCTCAACTGGAGCCTTTTCCCATTTAATAATAAAATATCAACACTCTAAACATTTAGGCACTTGCAAAAACTACCTTGAGTCTCGGTATTTACTGTAACTGCTACGTATCTTGTACATTTATGTATTGCATTGTCATTTGCATGGTTGCTCCAAAATCCCAAAGGCATACATGTAAGGATTACTTAAGACCTTAAGCTTGCCCATTAGTTGTGAATGTGATATTTGAATATGCCTTGTTTCTGTTTCTAATTACTTTGGTAAGGGTTCTGTGTGTGCATGTACTGAATGATTGATGTAAATATGAATAAAAAAGAAATACTTCTGGAAATAACCTGTGTGAAATTTCTACACTCTCCATCTATCTGTGTGGATTTTTTTTACCTAAAATCTTCTGGTTTAGTTATTGGGTGACCCTAATTGTATCTGTTAAGTATACGGGTGTGTGCATGATTATGACCTGAGATGGAGGACTGGCACCCAAATTATGAATGCTGCCCAGTGATACTAGGATACACCGCTGCTGCTAATGACCCTGAACAGACATGCAGGTTCAAAAATCGATGGATGGATCTTCTTGTACGCTTTTAAACATTCAAGTGATTGTTTCCATGAGTCTAAACACTAATATTCACTTGCAAGGCCGGAATTCAGGAGATCAAAAAAAGGAGCCTCTCATCAAACTTTAGTGACTCTCTCTAAATAAAGGGAAACTAAAATATTTTTTAAAGATGCTGTATATTTCATTCCTCTGAAGATGTGAACATTGTCAACACAGAGCCAAACCACAACATTATTAGAACATTATTTGGAACACCTGCTTTCAATATTTATTAGTATTTTCCCACAACTTCTGTCAGGTTTCACAGTTCAGTATCTTGCTTCATTTTGGTCTCTTTAGCAGGGTCTTCATACCCCTTAAGAACATAACACCAGAAAGGTTTTAACAGGACCATGCCATTCAGGGCATAAGCTGTCAATTACTATTTACAATATGTAACTTTGGTAGGGTCCAAAACTACTAGAGCTTACTGCATTGCTATATATTTCACACATATATATATAGTTCTCTGTGTAGTAATAAAACCTAAAAATGTCTGAAGAAACACAGTTTCGAGTTACAACCAGACTTCACCATACTAATCACATTTATAACTTAAAAAATAGCAGTTTTTACATTATTAGTCTTTAAAATCTAGTAGAGAATACTGTACCACTCTTATTGACACCCTCTCTCTGTGAAGGCCATTTAGAATAATGTAATAAGGCTTCTGACCCCTGTTCTGCAGTACATCAAGCTTGGGTCACTCTTGAGGAGGACATGAAATGCATGGAATTGCAGTCTCAAGATTGACGCATAGGATCACATCACAAGAAGACATTGATTAGTTGTCTTTCAGTGCTCTTTTCAAATCATTTATTTACAGTGTAAATGTTGCATTAAACTATAAACTTGACAACGTTTGTTGATTTGAAATGGGTGATGGGAAGGCAGGGTTGGCGTCATTGGAAAATCTGCAAAGGAAGTCCAGTAAAATTAGAAAGGAAGACAGCAGCAAGAAAGAGGTAGTCTTAACAACAGTTAAGAATAACTTTGTGAAGCGGTCTATCAAAGGCCAACAAGTTTCTTGCTGACCTTCATTCATTATTGGACGTCATTGAACTACAATTTTTTTTTCCCACTTTTTACAATACTTTTCTAAAAAGTCTTTCCTGATTATTCACGAAAATGCTGTCTCCCCAAATGTCCTGGGGTGCTTGTTAATTATGTCTGACCTTCAATGCCACAATATTGGCAAGAGATGATATTTTTTCTACATAGAGCATTGCCAGCTCCCTTTTAAATTTTCCTGCTGGGTGCAGAACAGGTTGAATAAGGAGTAGGCATCAAAGTTCAAGGAGCAGCCTTCCTGAAGCAGCTAATGTGTAATAGCAGTCCTTTAAGCTGTGTAATGCACGGTTTAACCCATATTTCTTATACCTGACACTGGTACAAACTCACTCTTTATGCTCACGACTAAAGAAAGAAAAAAAAAAATCAAAGATGCCCTCTGTGCAGTATGTTAACGTAGATTTTATCATGAGCTCTTATTAGTGAACCTGAAAAAGAAAAAAATCATTATGCTTCTCAGGTCTCCTAGATTTACATTTTGGTTTTATTCAGTCTTCATGAAAGGAAATCCAAAGTCATTTTGATGAATAAATGGCTTGGCTAAAGATGTAAAACTTAGGCTTCTTATTGATTCAAATCCTTTATGACAATTATTGCTGAGGAAATGATGCTTAATGGAAAACGGACTTTCAGATAAATTACTATTTCACCTCCTGTCAGAAACTTTGCATGACCCTTCTTCAGTTGATGACAGCAATGGCAAATCACTTGTAACTGTACACTTTCATTAATTTCTTTGTTGACCAAAACTGGATATTCTGAAACAGAGGTGCATAAATTTGGAGTCTATGCCAGCAGCCCTGGACACAAAGTAGTAACCTTAGAGTTGACAGCAAGACTAACCATCACATTTTAGGATGTGAACAGACTCTGAAGACCCTCAAAAAGCATACGGAAGACATACTAACTCTAGTGTAACTGTGATTGTGTCAGGGTTTGAGTCCATGCTGCTCAAACAAAAGAAAAACATCATAATGTATACACTGTATACACATATTTTCATATTACACAATATTCCATCCATCCATTATCCAACCCGCTGAATCCGAACACAGGGTTACGGGGGTCTGCTGGAATACAATACTGTGATTTCCCTAATAATAAGTTTTTGTATTCCTAGAGTTAGAGATTAAATACAGGTTCTAAAGCACCTAATATTTATTGGGTGAAGGTCAACCAGGAACACCTAATACAACTGGAATGGGTGAATTTCTCAAACGATTTGGAACTCATTTGTTTTCTCTATGCTTTGTGAACAGTGCAAAATGACCATGAGTCATTTAAGCAGTATCAACCAACCTTAAGAAAAAAAGGGAAAACTCTGAATAAGAACAGGCCATTGAGCCCATCACAGCCTTTAATTCTACTTAATATTTTTCTGATGGCATATTCATAATTGGGTGTATCAGCAGTGGGCAGACATCTTAATAGACAATGATACTACAGTATGTGCAATATACTGAGCCATTGACTGACATCCTGTATGATGTATTGTGCAATTGTAATCAGTTTACACTTAGGAAATACCTACACTTTGTTAATTTACTTATAGATGATTCCTATTTTATTTGGATTTTTATCTTGTTATCATACTTATCCATTTGTGACTTTTTGTCTGCTGTGGTAACTTGGCAATTTCCTTTGAGATTAATAAAGTTCTAAAAAAGAAGCGGCTTGCGAGAAAGTGGCGTTTCAAGCCTTCGGTGCCTTCTGTGATTCTGGGGAATGTAAACTCAATCTCAAATAAGATCGACGAACTGGCTGCGCTGGTGAAAAATGTAAGGACCTACAGAGAATGCAGTTTGTTGTGTTTCTGCGAAACGTGGCTAAATAACACCATCCCAGATGCCAACGTGGAGCTACCCGGGTTTAGCACAGTTAGAGCGGACAGAGATGCAAGTACCTGTGGTAAGCACAAAGGAGGAGGACTCGCTCTCTATGTTAATACACGGTGGTGTCACTCTGGACATGTTAACGTCAAAATCTCCACTTGCTGCAGGGATATCGAACTGTTGGCCGTAAGTTTACGTCCCTACTATTTGCCCAGAGAGTTTGGACACGTCATTGTTGTTATTGTATACATTCCTCCTCGGGCAGACGTGGAGTCAGCGAGTGACATCATCCATTCCGCTGTTGCAAAGTTACAAACGCAGCACCCTGAGGCGCTTGTGCTAATCGCTGGAGACTTTAACCATGTGACGCTGGACAAAACATTGCCTGCATTCTCCCAGTATGTGGACTGTAACACCCGGGGAAATAAGACTATTGATTTACTGTATGCAAACGTTAAAGACGCATACAGCGCCACCCCGCTGCCTGCGCTTGGAAAGGAGATCATAACCTGGTTCAGCTTCAGCCTCACTATAAACCAAAAGTTAGAGTCCTACCTACAACCACACGATCATTCAGGAAGTGGACCCCGGAGGCTGAGAATACTCTGAGAGAACTTTTTGGAACTACAGACTGGGATATCCTGCAGGGATCTCATAATGAGAACATTGAGGAAGTTGTTGACTGCACTACTGACTACATCAACTTCTGTATGGACATTGTAGTTCCAGTAAGAACAGTACGCTGCTATGCTAACAACAAGCCATGGATTACAAGTGACATCAAGGGCCTTTTGAATCAGAAGAAAAGGGCTTTTAAAGACGGTGATCAGCATGAGCTCAAGCGCGTGCAGAAGGAACTCCGAGTCCAACTCAGGGCGGCGAAGGAGCAGTACAGGAGAAAGCTGGAGCAGAAGTTGCAAAATAACAGCATGAAGGAAGTGTGGGATGGGATGAAGATCATCACTGGCTGCAGCTCGAAGCGGGGTACCACCATTGAGAGAGACGTGAAGAGAGCAAACCAAATGAACAACTTTTTTAACAGGTTTGACCACCCTAACCCACTCTCACTCTCACCTCGGAGTACTGCACCCTCCACACATCCTTCTGCTGATACCAGCATAGGAAAAACATCCCCACCCATAATAACAACAGCGCAAGTGAGCAGAGAGCTGAGGAGACTTCGTGCCAGCAAAGCAGCGGGTCCAGATGGAGTATCGCCACGACTGCTGAAGATCTGTGCATCGGAGCTGGGGGGTCCTCTACAGCGCATCTTCAACCTGAGCCTGGAACAGGGGAGAGTCCCGAGGCTTTGGAAAACATCTTGTATCACCCCAGTCCCAACGGTATCACGTCCTAGTGAGCTGAATGACTTTCGGCCTGTTGCTCTGACATCACATGTGATGAAGACCATGGAGAGGCTGCTGCTTCACCACCTTAGGCCACAGGTTCAACACGCCCTTGACCCTCTGCAGTTTGCATATCAGGAGAAGGTGGGAGCGGAAGATGCCATCATCTATATGCTACACCGATCCCTCTCTCACTTGGACAGAGGCAGTGGTGCTGTAAGAATTATGTTTCTAGACTTCTCTAGCGCCTTCAACACAATCCAACCTCTGCTCCTTAGGGACAAGCTGACAGAGATGGGATTAGATTCATACCTGGTGGCATGGATCGTGGACTATCTTAAAGACAGACCTCAGTATGTGCGTCTTGGGAACTGCACGTCTGACATTGTGGTCAGCAACACAGGAGCGCCACAAGGGACTGTACTTTCTCCGGTCCTGTTCAGCCTATATACATCGGACTTCCAATACAACTCGGAGTCCTGCCATGTGCAAAAGTTCGCTGATGACACTGCTATCGTGGGCTGTATCAGGAATGGGCTGGAGGAGGAGTATAGGGACCTAATCAATGACTTTGTTAAATGGTCCGACTCAAACCACCTACACCTGAACACCAGCAAAACCAAGGAGCTGGTGGTGGATTTTAGGAGGCCCAGACCCCTCATAGACCCAGTGATCATCAAAGGTGACTGTGTGCAGATGGTGCAGACCTATAAATATCTGGGAGTGCAGCTGGATGATAAATTAGACTGGACTGCCAATACTGATGCGCTGTGCAAGAAAGGACAAAGCCGGTTATACTTCCTTAGAAGGCTGGCTTCCTTCAACATCTGCAATAAGATGCTGCAGATGTTCTATCAAACAGTTGTGGCGAGCGCCCTCTTCTTTGTGCTGGGGAGGCAGCATTAAGAGGAAAGACGCCTCACGCCTGGACAAACTGGTGAGGAAGGCAGGCTCTATTGTTGGCATGGAGCTATCTATCTATTTCTCAACATTGCTATAGAACAGGGGTCTCCAACCTTTTTTCCCCTGAGAGCTACTTTTACAAAATGAAAATGGCCGAGAGCTACTCGTGTTTTTTAATGTTTCTACTCATGTTTTTTAATGTTTATTCTCATAACTTATTTTAACCCAAACAAACTGAATAAGCTTGTTTTGCCTGAACATTTACAAAATGTTGGTGTCCACAACTCACATTTTGCATTAAAACATCACAAAAAGTATCTCACACTATTGAATTAAAACATGAATGCTGTCAAAACAAAACAATGCAATTCCAAATACACAGATATTACTTATTCATTTGTCATTTTGTTACATGTCACTGTTTCACTTAACAAGAGTATTCACATGAGCAGTTGTGCATTCACAAGTCCTGGCATCTACTACTGACTCATCCAAAGTAGTCCCTATGAAGCAGATGACAACAGCAATGATACCGTGAATGATCTGCACCAGCACATGACCAGACCACATTTTTACAAGAAAGCGTTCTGGTTCTGGCACCTTGAAATGTGCAAGGACCTTGTTATAAATGTTCAGTTAGTTACTCAGTGATCCCTGCAAAGCCCACGTCTGGAATTCCATTGGTACCTATAATTAAGAGGAGATACACCATCTGTTGGCTCCCTACAGTCATAACTAGATTCTGGGACCTCCCTTTCTTGGCACAGGGGAGACAGCCATTACATAATTGCCTAGGGACTGAAAGGTTTACTATATGTGAGAAGTATCTTACATTAAATACCATCTGTCTCATACTACAGCTGTACAAGAGCCAGCTCTCGCACTTATCATGCTTTATTTATTTTATCCTCAATCTAAAGAGAATGTGGGTGGCATCACGTTTAATATCTCACTTCAGTTGTTATTCGAAAGTTAGAAAAGCTACATTTCGGAGTATGTTCTAAAATAACCAGAGGTGCCTTTTCTCAGCATAACCACAAATTTCAGATGAACTTGTCTAAAGAAAATCTATGAAAAAGTCAATTTATCAGAATGTCATTGATGACTATTTCAGAAGCTAGCTATACTGTGTCAACCTGTGAAAATGGTGATAATATTTTGGACGATGGCATAAACACCCATGCCTAAGAAAGTTCAGCTATATCAGCAGTGAGACTAAGAGATTGAAAGGGAAATAAAGGAACTGTGGTGTGAATACATGTCTAGGAGATGTGCCAACACTGTTTTTATTCATATCTTGGCAAGTGTAGATATTTTTTTATTGTCAGCAGGAGTGGAAAGTTACACTTAGGACTTGGCAATCATAAGTTGTGGGTAAGTAAATACATTCATATACTGTATGCTTGCATAACATAACATAACTTTTCTAAGCCCACTTAATTCATTTCAGGTTAATGGGGGGAGTGAAATCAATCTGAGCACCACCAGGTGCAAGGCAGAAATCAGAGCTGGATGGAGTGCCAGTCCATCACTGGGCCCATTCACTCTCACACCTACATGGCACCAATATGGAATCACCAATAAACCTAATTTTGGTAAACTGGGAGGAAAACTGAGGCGCCTGTTGATGAGCCTAAAATGTAAATGTTGAAGATGCACAGAAACAGTGACTTGGCATGGAATTGAAAACCTAGTGTCATACCTGAATACGACAATAAAAAACACAAACAAAAAATGTACAGCAAGTGCTAAATGTGTGCAAACATTGAAAACAATTATTAACGAGATCCTGTCACAACTGAATTTGATAATTTCATTACACCAGAGAGTATATAATATAATATTATATCATATAATATAATATACTCTACTGTATATACACAGTGAATTCAGGAAGTATTCAGGCCCCTTCACTTTCTGCACACTTTATTGTGTTGTAGATTTTATTTTAAACAGACAGATGCACAATTTTTCCCATCAACCTACACTCAATAATCCATAATGACAAAGTGAAAACATATTTTCATAAAGTTTTGAAAATTTATTAAGAATCAAAAACTAAAATTTCTCATTTATGAAGTGTTCAGGCCCTTTACTGTGCTGCTTCCAACTGTGATTAGGTATGTCGTGTATGGTTTAATTATCTTTGAGATGTGTCTAAAACTTCACCTGTGACAAAATGAATTGATTGGTCAGAAAGACAAAAAACAAGGTCAAAGGAACTCTCTGTGGACCTCAGCAATAAAATTGTGAAGAAGCATAGATCAGGGCAAGTGTACAAAAACATTTTTAAACCTTTAAGGAGTACAGTGGTCCAAGGAGCATGTGGCCCTAGTAATTCTGAAATAGAAGTTTGGAACCACAAGCTAGAGTTTGCCACCCAGCCAAACTGAATAACTGTGCAAGAAGGGCCTTGGCCATGGACGTGACCAAGAATCCAATGGTCACTCCTAATTGAGCTTTAGAAGTGCACTGCTGATATGGGAGAACCTGTAGGTAGAACAACCACCTCAGCACCCCTCCATCAGTAAGACATTTATGGTAGAGTAGCTAGACGGAAACCACTGTTGAGTAAATGACATATGACAGTTTAAAGAACTCTGAAAGCATGAGGAGAAAGATTCTTTGGTCTGAAGAGGCAAATACTGAACTCTTTGGGCAGAGCTCTAAGCACTATGTCTGGCAAAGACCAGACACTACTCATCACCTGCCTATACCACCACTATGGTGAAGCATGGTGTTGGCAGCATCATGTTATGAGATGCTTCTCAGCTACAAGAACAGGGAGAGTGGTCAGAACTGATGGAAGATAGAATGCAAGCACATACAGAGTGGTCCTTGAAGTAAGCCTGCTCAAGATTGCATGCAATCTCAGACTGAGGCAACAGCTCACCTTTCAACACAACAATGCCTTGAAGCATGCATCCAAGAAAACACTGGAGTAGCTTCAGGACAAGCTGACCTTAATTGGCCTGGCCAAAGCCTAGAGTTAAACACCACAGAACATCTGTGGAGAGACCTAAAAATGGCAGTTTACAGACACTTCCCATCCAATGAAACAGAATGTGAGAAGATCTCACAGGAAGAATGGGACAAACAGGCCAAATCCAGCCATTCAAAGTTTGTGGAGACTTACCCAAGAACACCTGAAGCTATAATTGCTGTCAAAGGGGTTTCTACAACATACTGAATTAAATGTCTGTGAATACATATATCAATGAGAGATTTCAGTTTTTGAATTTTAATTAATTTGCAAATCTTTATGAAAATGTTTTCACTTTGCCATTATGGGTTTTTGAGTGTAGATTGATGGGCATAAATTGTAAATTTATCAATTTAAACTTAATAGCATATTTAAACTTAAATATACAATTTTATCTAATTTCATTATATTTGAGTATCATTTTGTGATCTAACCACACTAACATGAAGAGGAAAAATTGGCATTATAAAAGAATTTGCTGTCTCATACTGGTTACATCAAATTTACTGAATATTTCTCATCAGCCAACAACATTATTTACATTATTGTAGCCTTTTAAGAAATCTAGCTATCAGTATGCCTTTAATTTAGACTCTTAATACTTCATTCACCACTTTACTGTTATGTTAACACTCACTAATCAGTTTTCTGAGTCCTTTACAGGATCACAAACAGCTGAAATCCATTGTTGGTTATTCAAAAGAAATGGTCTCCCGAATTAGATTTCAGCTGACTGCAGCACAAATACCCATACTCATCCAACTCATATGAAGCACAAAATTGGAGCAACTGGAATATCTAGAGAAAACCCATGAAAATTCAGGAGAACTCCACAAAACTACTTTACTATTTACAACCTTAAATAAGTACAACTGTGTTTCTTAGTGGAAAGCCTGCTGCCAACCATTAACACTGAAACAGTGTTATTTTCTGCCATTCTTCTCTGTAAAGCTAATTCTCATTCTTAACAGATCATTGCTCAGTTTTTATCGCTCAATGCCCACTATCACAGGGTCCTTTAGCTTCTTGTGATCTCTGCCTGCTTCTGTCCTGTTGAACACTGCAGGCCACTTCCATTAAGTATGCTTAGGCCTTTGTAGCTTAGCCAATTCAGGTTATCTTGTCCCTTAAAACTGCATTCTAATAAAGCACATTTTCTCCCATCGCAGGCTCTAGCAATATTAACACTAGTCTCCTATTTACACAGTGTACTTGTTGTCTAATTCTATGCCTACTCAGCTAGTGTGATCTCCAAATTTAGTTATGATGTGTCATTCAGTTCCTTATAATTCACTTGTGTCTATGTTCAATGCATTTATTATTATCAGAACTGCTTTACATCTCCCACCCAATGTGTAACATTTGTATTTGGAACACTACTTTGACTGTTGATGCTTTATTCACCTGGCACAGAGGAGTCTGAATGCACTCATACGTGTGCCCGGTATCAGGGTTGGCCCCCACTCTTTGCTACCTGTGCTACCGGGCTAGGCTCTACCTCCCTACATCCATGAATTGTAATAAGCAGGTTAAGAAGATGGATGTATGTATAATTCTGTTTATTATTATTATTATTATTTATTTATTTTTTTAAAGATTACTGGCAATTCCTTTCCATAGTTCGAGACCTTAGCAGAGATTGGCACAAACTTACTATTGAATTGTGAAGTCATTCATTTAATTGGGGAATTAATACAATTTTTGCAAGTGACAAAACAAAAAGCAAAAACTAAGCTTTAAGCCATTCTGTGAAGGTATTCTGTTCTTGGCTAATTTCACTTTACATAAATTATGAGGAACATTATATAAATTAAGAGCAGGTAACAGAAGACAGTTCTCTTGTTGTGGCATTCTGCAGAAAAAGTTATACCAAGGAGGCCAGAAATCTGGAAAATGACACATTTCTTGTATAAAACACATACTGTAAGTGTGAATGAATAATTGAGAGTACCACCAAATACTCTTATAACCCTTGCCTTTTCATAGTGCCCGTAAATCTTTTCCCCAACTCTGCTCCCAAACCAAACATTTCCAGGACCAGGGTTGGCCATTCTTTCTCTACAAGGTCAGCAGCTCATCTGAAGCTGAGCCTGCAGTATAATTTAAGGGCTCAAGAAAGCACCATATGATAGTCATGTTCCAGGCTACTGTGGTTATTTACAAATGTTGATCAATTCTTTTATCAGTCAATCGATTATTATTTTTTATAGTACCATTCATACAGTTAATCATCACAATTTTTTCAGAACAGGAACGTTAGATAAGTTTTAAACTAAATAATAAATACAAATGCTTTCAATTATATATTTCAATCAAAGTGTTGTGAACTAGGAGTTCCAGAGCACATAATACCGGTAGAGGTGGAAACCATCAAACCTGGCTAGTAACAATGGCAGTTTATATAAATGGACAAAAATAAAAATAAAAACTGATGCACATAAACAAATGAGACATCAAATATGAATTTGGACCCCAGACAGGGAAGGAAGGCTAAACAGAATACTAGTATTTTGTATGGTAATATTAGGATTAGAACTGTATTTGTTTTAGTGTGTTCAGGGATTTATATTTCAGTTATAGTGAGTCACAAAACCATCCTATCAGAAGTTCTTTAGATCTGTAGGCAACTGGCTCACTTCTCAACCCCATCGCTTGTGTTCTGGGTTTTGCCTCTAAAGTTGCAAAGACCTTCATAAACATTAGTGTCTCTTGTGAAGGAATAATGCACTGATCAGGCATTTGTCCTACTTGTGCCAAAAGCTGCTTATAAACCAGTGATAGAAAAGGTAAGTTTAGAAAATGGATGGATGGGTGATTGGGCTTTCAGCAATCTGCCCAAACCCCCCCCCCCCCCCACCCCCATAGTACAAGAACAATATTCATATCTAGGTTGGCACAAATTAATTCTAGATATTGTCTATTCAGGTCAACCTCTTAATTACAAAGAAAGCAAATTTAGAACAGTCAATGTCATCTGCTTTAATAAAATACAATAAAAAAACCAAAGCGTAACAGAACTCCAGAGGAAGTTTTATATAGAAAAAATATGAAGTCAAACTGGACAAACATTTGTTCATGATGTGAGGTGATCTGAGACTAAGGACAACCCATCAGGAGAGAGTGAGCAGCATGAGTCCTGGGTCCTTTTAACCTGACCACGGACTAAATATAACTGCTGTTGAGCTTCAGCTGGTGCCAGACGACTCGATGCATTTGTTTTGATAAATGAACAGTGAACATGTAATGTGATATAAAATATCAAACAACAGGTAAGGAGCTTTTTAGTCTATATTATATTGAGCTGATGTCAAAGCTTACTAAAGTATGAAACACCACTGCTTAGAGGACATTGCTATGAATTGCCATCACTGCTCAACAGAATGAAAGTAACAGTAAGCAATTTCATGCACTGTGTTTTTCTTGTACTGATTGATTGTGAATGATGATTACTGGTGTCCTTATGTTGCATGTTTGTTTAGTGTTTTGTCTGTATGATATTCAGTTAATCAGTCAGAATTGTGAACCCACCAATCAATGTCTTTAACCAGACAAACATAAATAACGGTG
Source organism: Erpetoichthys calabaricus (assembly GCF_900747795.2). NCBI lineage: Eukaryota > Metazoa > Chordata > Cladistia > Polypteriformes > Polypteridae > Erpetoichthys > Erpetoichthys calabaricus. The sequence goes on from NC_041405.2 coordinate 72,053,134, forward strand.
GTTCTGAAGCTCTGCCCTGGGGACCCCATGTGACTGCAGGTTTCCGTTCTAACCAAATTTTAATTGTACTCCTAGTCTAATTACGCAAGATTCTATTTTTTGAGGTCAATGTAGAAATTAAAGTTTGGCAATCGTTTATTAGAATGTATCAAGTATTTCTGAACAGAGTGTAATATGGGGATAATTCAGTGCTTTTTTAACTTGGTTTGTCAGATTTTCATCATTATCTTCATCTTCATTTTGCTTCTCTGAGTGTTCTGATTATTTAATCCATGATTTACTAATTAGAACATTAGTGGTTCTGACACTTAAGTATTTGCAGCCTTTCAGCATTCTGCATCTTTTGCCTGAATGTCTGTCTTGCTCATTGCTAATTGTCATTATTAAGATACAATTAAGAAAGAAAACTACAAAGAAAAAGGGCAAATTAACGGAAAAGTGATAAAAGAGAGTTAAGCATTGTCATGCATGTGTGTCTGAGGATCTCCTTGAAGGCTCATTCGAGGTAAATGGTAACCCACCAGGGCGAGAGGGGGCATTGCAATCTGTACTAACCCCTACTCTCTCTTCTGTTTCCTTTTCCGGTGTCCTGTTGGTGGTGGCGTGCGCCACCACCATCTACCCAAAGCACCATGATGTTCCAACAATGATGGATGGATTAAAAGCCAGAAGTCTGTATGACCATCAGCATCAAGTGACTCCTTGAAAAACCCGAACTACAAAGAGGACTATTTAATTTGTTAGGTAGAATGCCCAGAGGGGACTGGGCGGTCTCGTGGCCTGGAACCCCTACAGATTTTATTTTTTTCTCCAGCCTTCTGGAGTTTTTTTTTGTTTTTTCTGTCCACCCTGGCCATCGGACCTTACTCCTTTCTATGTTAACTAATGTTGTCTTATTTTAATTTCTTATTTTGTCTTTTATTGTTCTTCTCTTCATTATGTAAAGCACTTTGAGCTACTTTTTGTATGAAAATGTGCTATATAAATAAATGTTGTTGTTGTTGTTGTTGTTTTTCCCCAAAGCTCCCAGAAACCTCCCAGTGAAAGAAACTAGCTCCACCCCTTCCAGTCCTCCCATTATAAAAAGACAGAGTGCCTCCATTAAGTCGTCTTGTCTTGATGAGACCAGTTCTGAAGAGTGAAAGCTCTGAGAATACTTTCTGTTGTTGTGTTTGCTTACCAAGTGCTATAGTAGTTTTGGTTTTGTTCTTGCTTGCTTTATGTTAAGTATTACAAGACGGCACCTGTTTAAGTTTGTGAAATTTCAAGGAATGAAAAGGGACTACCCGGCTGGAGTCCCAAACTTTTTTGAGTTGTTCCAGCATTGCTTGAACCCGTGTTCGGCCACCTCAAAGCATTATAACAAAAATACAAATATTTGTACATTTCTTACACATTAACAAATCACACTGCCGTGTTTTTTTGGAATGCATAATAAGAGAAGGGAAAAAAACCACCAGCTATGTAAATGAGATCACTTATTCTACAGCTTGCTGGAGAAAAAGCATGTACAGTAGCTACATAAGGTCCCAAAAACCTGGTTTCAGAAGCCATGAGCTAGACAGCTAATCTCTCTGTCTGCTTCCTCTAAAGCTCTGATTCCAACAAAAAAAAACAGTCATTTTAATCTGATACCACTCACCTGCAAACCTTCAAAAAGCCTTTACTATCCTAAAGACAGCAGTTCAATGATGAGTTCCTCATGCTTTGGATCAATATGCATTAATGACTGGCAGCATGGTTTAATTGCATAGACTCAAAATCTTTTGTTTTTCTTGCATCATTTACCACAAACTGCATTAAACAAGGACCTCCTAGATGGAATCCTAACCCTTTCTTCTAGGTGTTACACTGGATCTTGTTATAAAGAAACATAATAGAAACGTTACTGAATAATTTCATAAATCCAAAGCATTAGAGGAGACAGTCAGAAAAAATATATATTGTAGGAAGGTAATAATCATTTTATCGAAACAAAGAAGTATTTTTGGGAATAGCTTAATTAACTCATCAGAATGAATTTATTAACATTTAGTCAACATAGAAAATGCACATAGGCAATATGGAAACCCAGACAATGAGTGATTGGACCAGAGGCCTGAATCATCATGTACATTTGTTTTCTCAGCAGATGCAACAAGCAACTTCCAACCATGGTCAACATAATTGTGTAAACATCAGTCTGGGGGACTAATTCAGATATAGTGCTACAGGGCAAAGTTACAAAACTGATCACCACAAATGAAGAGTATTGAACAAAAGGCAAAAAGTTACAAATCCTGGCTTACAAAAAACCCAACACCTAATATGAGTTAGATAGAAATTCACTGAACAATAGAGTCTTCAGATGCTTCTTAAAACACGCCAAGAGAGTCAAAATTTGAATGAAGGTTGACAGTTTGTTTCACGAGCTGGAAGCTACTCGTGAAGAGAGTCTGGATTGATATTTGATGCCATGCAGAGTTGGGATCACTAGATGCCATGCATCAGCACACTTGAGTGCTCAAGAAGGAGCTTAGCATTTCTCCATACTATTTATAGGTGAGTGTCCCATTGAATACTCTGTAGGCACGAATCAAGGAATTGAACTTAATATGTGACTCTACAATGACCCAATGCAGTGATCTGAAAAGAGGAAGGACATGTGCCCGCTTCAGCTAGGTGAACAGCAGATGTGCTTCTGCATTTTGAATCATCGACAGTGACTTGGTGACAAATGCCGGTACTCCTGCCAGAACAGAGTTGTAGTAGTCCTGATGTGACAAGACCAAAGCCTAGACCAGGACTTGTGCTGCATACTCTGTTAGATATCGTCTGATCTTGCAATGCTGTATAGAGTGACTCTGGAAGATCAAGAGACCATTGCAACATGGTCAGTGAAGGACAGCTTGTTATCAATCACAGCTCCAAGCTGGTGAACAGACTTGGTGAGTGTTATTGATAATGAGCCAAGCTGAACAGAGCTGTGGTGCTCGCCATTAACCTCCCAGCTCATATTCAGGTACAAATAAGAGATTGGTCTGTAGCCTTTACTCCTATTTCTTTTTTTACATTAACTAATGAACTGTTGACAAACTTAAAATATAGGTTACACATAAAAAAAATAGATTGAATTTTCTTCTCATTCTACATATGATGGAATGCATGTTAAATCATATTCTTCATTGGCATCCCTATCTCATTACTTTAAATACACCATGCACAAAATAATAATACATTCCTCATAGCTATGAAGTTATTCACATTATAAACATATTTTTTCTTAAAGTGCCTACCTGGTTTGACACACTGAATAAAACAAATTGCAGTAAATGTCAAATGTCTGTATATAATGTGTCTTTTATGGTGATTGATATTGTCAAGTGCTCATGGACAGGATTTTTATATTCACTATATCATGCATGCTTTGCCTTTCTGCCCCCAGATAGGAAAATGCACAAAGAACCCTCTCCAGACTCCACTTCTAACCTAACCTCTTCCTCTCCTAATGTTTTAAGACTGCCCCTCCGAGGAACAAGTGTCATTTATGGATCAACTGTGGAGAAAATTAGGCCAGTGTTGCCAGAATCTACTTTTGTTTAGCACGATTTACTGGCCAAACCAAGATGAATTAAATTAGGTTAACCCGGAACCCCAACTCTTTACGTGTCTTTATTTACTATTTTACAAAAGTCATGAAGAACTCGCAGAAAAAATTCTTTAATAAAAGCGCCATCATTACTCTTACTTTAGGCATACAGTATTATGCACTTTATTTTACTTTTGGCAAAAATTATTTTCAGACTTATAACAGATTCAGTCAATGAATATGGTGGAATATTCTTAAAAAATGCTGTCACAGCAGAAGGTATCTCATAAAAACTCTCAGTAACAAAGAGTTTTAACACAATCCTAATGACTGTAAGGGAGGCTTTATTATGTTTTTTTATTTAATATATTTTAAAATAAAACTTCTACTAGACATTTTCTTTGGATACTTTCATGTAATTTTCTTTGTGTAAGGGAAAATAAGCAAAATGTGCCAACTCAGAACTTCTCAGAAAAGACAAAGGTTGTTTTTTTTTAAATACTGAATCAAATACTAATCTTGTATACATTATGAATGCAAAACATTGTCATATGGACTCCCAGCAGTTTCCTTCACTTGCAAAATTATGCATTTTCTTCCTTGTTTTTGTGCTGCTATTCTCAATAAAATAAAACCCACTTATTCACCTTATTTCACTTACAGCCTCATTAGGAGTTCTGTAAAAATGTTTAAAGCTGACACACATAAGAGTCTCTAACCATTCTGATTGCACTAATCACAACATAACTGAAGAAATGTAGATTTTTTTTCTTTGGCATTTTAAAATGCGTCTCTTCATCCTTTATTTTGACACTAATATTCTGTAATATTCTAGAAGTTCCAGCTTTGTGAAGGTTAACTTGTACTAACCATATGGGCTGTGTTTTTAATTCACAGAATATACAAATATTACAATACACTACTGCAGTAGGCTGGTGCCCTGCCCGGGGATTTGTTCCTGCCTTGTACCCTGTGTTGGCTGGGATTGGCTCCAGCAGACCCCCGTGACCCTGTGTTAGGATATAGCGGGTTGGAAAATGACTGACTGACAATACACTACATATAAGCAATGAGATTTTTGTAAAGCACTCTGAAACAGTCTTGTACCTGAAAGGTGCTATAAGAACCAATGATATATTAAAATGTTCCCTGCCATAATGCTGTTGGTAAGAAACACAAATGCATTTTATCCGGTCTTTTCTAATACTCCAGAATTGCAGTTTCACTGGCATTTAAATGATGCTTCATCTGTTTTGGTTTTAGTTTTCAATAAAGAATTCCTGAAATTGGATGCTGGTAGGCACTGTATGAAGAAGCTGAAGTTGCTTACCCAAGACTTCAGTAGGGCCATTTGGATAGATAGCTTTAGAGTTGCAATTACAGTTAAAAGCAGGCTATAAAGATGACAAAGAAAAGAGTAAAGAGGGTACACATGGGCAGCATATATAGGTTTGGCTTTTTATTGGACAATAACATTAATGCCGCCCTCCATTTACTCTTTTCTACTTTTAATTTTATTCCTCAATTATTATAGTGGTCATGGATTTGTTAACTTCCATCCTGAAATATTAACTTACTGATAATGAAGCACTACGTTCTGCCTATCTAGCGCAGCTTTCTAAAATGAAAAAAAAAACTGTATATTCCTTTTCAAGAAAGTTCAAAAGTGAGTGATAGCTGAACAATTAATTCATGAACAGATATTGCTAGGCTCCGTATTTGTTAATAAGTTTTAAATGACTTTGTTTCCAGTCTGTTTGAACACATCCATTTTAATGTATATTTATTATGCAATAATATATGCAATGTTAAGTTTGCATTCATATCTACCTGTGAAATTGTCATAACACTCTGTATCTACATTACAGAAATAAACTGACGTTCAGCTGGTGTAGGACAAAGTGGGCATTGCCCGTTCTGCTAAGCATTAGTGGCACACTAGGCCCTTCTGCAATCATCTTGAGTCAGAAGATGCGAAATGGACTCAAACAAGAACAAACACCTATAATTCAAGAAATGATATCTGTGATAAACAGAATAAGTCTCCTTTGAGAAGACACTGGTTTTGTAACTGAAACTGACTTTAATCCAATCAGAGGAGGAATTCCTTCTTGAAAACTAGCTGCACGCACACATTTTCTCAGAGAGGGGCACACTCACTGATCTCAACAGAATTCTGAGGGCACTCTGAGGAAACTCTAATGGGAACACTCTGCTCTCACTCTCTCTATAAACTCTCTTCTCTGAAACTAAAAGCAGATGAGCTGCTCTCTCTCTGAGTAGCTGAAAACTGACAACCACTTTCTCTTTGTGGACCAGAAAGTTAAGATCCAGTACGCCAAACAAAAGCAATGTGCCAGTAGTCTAAAAAGACCGAGAAGCAGTCATTACTTCAAGGGAACTTCAGTACCTAAATTCTTGTTCCAGAAAGAGTAATTCTTTTCCCTATGAAATTGCTGATGACACAACAAAGGGCCTAGCTGCAGAAAGCAAGCTGAGAAAGCAGCATAACAAACCAAAGATCATGCAGCAAGGAGAAAGAGTGCACTCCAATGCAAGAAAAATCCTCCACTTAAACCCAAAGCAACAACTCCACACAACATCGGACATCACCTTTAAAGACTTGGTACCATAAAATTATTTTATCAGTGCCAAGATAAAGTAGAACTATAGTCAATTCTATTTTATATGTTTGTCTGTCTAGTCTGTCTATGTCCTGTTATATATCAATATATATATGCAGTTGTCATATTTATGTAATTCTTGTGCTTACCAATAAATTGTATTCTGTTTCTTACAATGAATGTGCTTCAATTACCTTGATATAAGCCTAAAGGCTGGAGACCTGCCTTCTACAAAAGAGAAAGGTAAGGTAAATAAAGTAGACGCCTTGCTGAATTGTGTGATCAATTGCCAGCATTGCCAAAGGCAAGACCAATTGATTAACTGAGTTAAATCTTTCCTTCTTTCCAACATTTTTACAACTGTCCCTGGGTGAGCAAGTTAAATTCACTTTCCTATCCTACACTGGTTACAACTTCTGCTTAGGTTGCACAGGTGTTAACACTGCTGATTTATAGTTACAAAGACCAAGAACTTATGTGCTACTGCATTCACTGCCTGTGTCTGATTTTTGTACAGGTTCCCTGGTTTTACTCAACATCCCAAACACAAAGTTTAGGTTTGTGTGTGTCTCTAAACTGCCTAAATGAAATAAAATGTACATTTCTTGTGTTTTAAGTTGCCGGGAGTCAATAGCTAGTTGTGCCAATGCTATAGCAATATTTTTTTGGGGTGTCTGATTAAACTACTGGAGATGGTGAAGCTCCAGTTTTACTTTTCATAGTTTTTCTAGTGTTGTTTTTTTTTCCCCTGGTGAATTGCATTCATTATCTGAATTCTGGACTTGTAATATAATGGACCAAGATGCCTTTTTGCAGTAGTTTTGAGTGGTGTTACATCCTTATGATGGGAAAAAAGCATTTTCATTTATAAGGGAAGAACGTTTACAGACAGACCTTGTCTGTTGTGTACTGTTCTTGAGAACCTCTGTTACCCTCCTGTTGTCCTTTGCAAAATTACTTCTGTGAAAAGTAGAGAATTATCAACATCTTATATTTTCTGGTTTACCTAATACCAATGAACAACAGCAACACCTCCATTTGAAATACCCATAAAAGAGGGTAACATCCATCAGTCCATCCAAAAACAGAAATAACATTAATTAATGGAGTTTTTAGCATATGATATAGTGGTGTCATTAAATCATTGCCTCTACTGAGCTTTCTGTTTGAACTCAGACATACCTCTCGTGCTGAAATGAATGTGGCTTATTACTTGAAAGAACACAACTAATAATAAAGTAAAAATGGTATGCAAGCACCATACAAATCCTGTGTGTGTTAGGCCTAAAACTCACACTATAACCAGAACACTTGCTTTGGAAAGTACATTGTGATGATTCAGATTTATTCAGCAAGTCAGATTGAGTATTCAAGTGAAGACATCTCCAAAGCAGTCACAATTATTCATTTGTGTACTGCCAATGAATAATTGGTGAAGATCTGAAGAGGTGATCTGAAAATGTGCATTCATATTACACCAGTCCTGATGCACACCATTCCAGTTGTTTTTCTAAATAGTCATTAAAACCAAGTCTTGAAAAGGCAATTCAAATAACAACTAAAAGTTATGACATATTACAAATGGTTAAGATACAACAATATCATTGTTCAAAGTCAACGGGGAAAATTAGTAATGAATCACAAAGCTTTCATAAAGGCATAGAAGTGGCTATGAAGTCTCAACCATTAAAAATCAAAATACAGTGTACTAATTTGCTAATTAAAACGCCACATGATAGAGTATATGTCAATGATGCCAGTGAATGAAAGTTAATGTTAGCTATAGCAGATTGCTTTCCTCAAAAATAAGCAAAAAAAAAAAAATCCTAATTTAAACTATTTTTCTTACTTACTTGTAATTAGCCCTCATTATCTCGAAACAAGCTAAATTGCAAGAAATTAAATTAATGATGTCTGTCATATCAAATGAAAAAGAAGAAAAAATACCCAAGCCTGTAGTGATTTAGAGCATTTCACAAAAATTAATTCATATTTGTTAATTACGGTTTCTTTCAAAGTTAAGTAAGCCTGAATGGTTCCCCACTGCGGTTTAGGTGACAAATCCTAGAATGAAATAGGAAGCTAATAGAGTTAGAAGGTAGGCCTGGAGACATTGTCATTCTTCTCTCTCCCTCTTGACCTGACTATTATTTCTCTTTGCATCACAGAAGGCACCAAGAAAACAACAAAGCTACAAGTTCCCTTTGCCTTCACTTGTCAACTCTGTACTCTGCTTTACTAACCTTTACATTGTTGCTGGTTGCTGCTCCCTGTTTTACAATCCCAAATCAGATAAAGTTGGGATACTATGGAAAATGCAAATGAGAAAAAAAATGCAGTAATTCTAAAATGTACTTTGATTTTATTTTATTTCAGACAATATGAACCAAAGATATTTCAAGTTTTGTCTCTTCAACTTAATTTCATTTGTTAATATACATCCATTCCTGCGTTTCAGGCCTACAACGCATTCCAAAATAAGTTGGGATGGAGGGAAATTAGTGTCAGTAAATAGATAAAATAATCATATAATGATGTGATGGGCGGCACGGTGGCGCAGTGGGTAGCGCTGCTGCCTCGCAGTTAGGAGACCCGGGTTCGCTTCCCGGGTCCTCCCTGCATGGAGTTTGCATGTTCTCCCCGTGTCTGCGTAAGTTTCCTCCGGGTGCTCCGGTTTCCTCCCACTGGAAGGTGCATTGGCGATCCTAAATTGTCCCTAGTGTGTGCTTGGTGTGCGTGTGTGTGTGTGTGTGTGTGTGTGTGTGTGCGCGCGCCCTGCGGTGGGCTGGGATTGGCTCCAGCAGACCCGCGTGACCCAGGAGTTAGAATATAGCGGGTTGGATAATGGATGGATAGATGATGTGATTTCAAACTGGTGATGTCAACAGGTGATTGTAATCATGATTGGTACAAAAGCAGTATCCACGAAAGACTGCGTCTTAGAAGAGCAGAGTTGGGCAGAAGATCTCCAGTTTGTCAACAAATGCATTAGAAATTACAAAATTATTGAAATGTTTAAAAACAATGTTCCTCAAATAAAGACCGGAAGAGATTTACATACTGTATGCTTCCCTCTACAGTACATAATATCATTAAATGATTCAAGGAATCTGGAGGAATTTCAGTTTGTCAAGGGAAAGGGTGCAAGCCTAAGCCGAACACCCATGATTTTTGATCCCTCAGATGGCACTGCATCAAGAACTGTCACTTATCAATAACTGATATAACCACATGGGCAAATTAACTTTGGCAAACCTTTATCAAGCTCTTCAATATGGATTTACATTCACCAATGCCACTTTAAATTTTAAAGTGCAAAAAGGAAGCCTTACATTAATCATGTCCAGAAGGGGCATTGACTCCTCTGGGCTCAAAGACATTTGGGATGGACCATCACAGTGGAAACATATATTGTGGTGAGATGAATCAGTATTCCAGATCTTTTTTGGAAGAAATGGATGCTGTTTGCAAGATAAAAAGGACCATCCAGACTGTTATCAACAAAAGTCCAAAAGCTATGCTCTGTCATGGCATGGTGCTGTGTCAGTGCCTTTGCAAAGGTAATTTATACTTAAGTGATGGTAGCATTAATGCAGAAAAGTACACTAAGATTTTAGAGCAACATATGCTACCTTAAAAAGACAACATCTTTTCCAGAGACATTCATGCATTTTTCAAACAAGACAATGCAAAACCACACTCTCCATACTTTACAAAAGCATGGCTGTGGAAAAAGAGGGTATGGGTATGTGGCAGGCCTGTCTGCAGTATTGAGCTGTTCACAACTGAGAGTGTGTGGAGAATTTTGAAACAAAAACTGTGACGACGACCCTATACTGTTGCACATCTTAAAATGTTTTTGCAGGAAGAATGGAACAAAATGACACCTGAAATGCTTCATTGCTTGGAATCCTTAGTGCCAAAATGTCTTAAGTGTTGTGAGAAGGAATGGTGACATTACAAAGTGGTAAATGCTTTACTGTCCCAACTTTTTTAGAATATGTTGCATGCCTGAAATGTAGGAATGGATGTATATTAACAAATGAAATGAAGTTGAGCAGATAAAACATGAAATATCTTGGGTTCTTACTGTATGCAAGGAAATAAAAGTCAAAATACATTTAAGAATCACTGTGTTTTTATTTTGTTATTTGCATTTTCCATACTGTCCCAAATTTTTCTGATTTGGGGTTGTAGGTGCTGAAGTCATAGTATACTTTAAAGGATGGACCATTTAAATCCAAACCCTAAAGATTCACCCAAGTTGCTACTAAATTTAATTATTTTCATCAGTCATTAATCAAAGAGCAATTAAGGTTTAAAAAAAAATAGTATTTTTAGTGAGGGAAAAAAAATTTGTTAACATAAGGCAAGCCCCGAAGTACATATGTAATAGGGAATTAACAAACCAGTAACTCAATAAATACTGTATACTTAATGATTTAAAAGCAAGATTATTAAAAAGCAAAGCAAAATTATGAGGAAAGAAGCAGAAATGGTTCTAAATTGGTGTAGAAAATCCTAAGAAAGCAGAAACAGAAAAGTAGAACAAGCCCAAAACTTAGAAGCTGAACTCTGAAAAAAACAAATAATATTTATAATAATAATACATTTTATTTATATAACGCCTTTTCCATGCTCAAAGCGCTTCACAGAAATTCAGAATGAGCAACATGGCATATTCAACACTGGAAACAATATCTGTATAAAACTCTAAATAAAGATCAATACGGGATACACAAAGCTTTGAATCAGAGTAAGAAAAGTAAACCAGAATAAAATGCAAAAATACAAAAACTACAAGAAAACCCTGAACAAATAATATAATTTGTGATACAGATCATCCTGAGCATCCGAACAAAAAGGGCAAACTGAAAGAAGGGTCAGAATGACAAGGGAACCTTCCTGAAAAAATGTGTTTTAAGATTATTTCTTTTTTAAAGACTGAATTGAGTCAGCTGGTGTCATTAATTTAGGGTGGTCTTTCCAAATTCTGGGAAATATAGTGTTGAAGGGTCTGTCACCTATAGAGCACAGGTTAGTGTGGGGCAAAGCAAGATGGCTAGGATCAGTGGACCGTAGTGGGTGGACAGGTGCATAGTGATAGAGGAGTTTACTTATGTGGTTTTGTGCAAGGCCATTTAAAGCTGTGTAGGTTAGTAAAAGAACGTTATATCCACTATCATAAGACACAGGGAGCCAGTAAAAGTGGAGCAGGATGGGGGATCTGTGCTTCCTTGGTGCAGGTCTGTGTAAGGACTATTGCAGCAGAGTTTCGACATGTCTAAACATCTCTCAAAACTCATAATTAAATCTCAAACTAAGCTTTGCACAAGACCTGAATTAAGACAAAATTAGGGCTATTTGAAAAAGACTCTAGGCCTAAGCACCCTTACAGGGACATCGTTACCTGCTGTAAACAGCAAACTGTCACAGCCTAGTTTGTCTGTTATAAGCAATATTATCAGGAATCATGGGAGAGGGAGGAGGCCAAGAAGTATAAGCTAAGCCAAACCAAACCACAACTCTCTGCAGCTTTTGTGCCATTGTAGGTCTCACAAATCTCTTTCTAAAAGCCAGGAGGAGTCATTTTCATTAAGCAGTTGACATCATCTGTGGCTTCCAGATGTCTATAAAGTGCTGCAGCAGTCCCAGTGTGTCTGCCTTGCACATCACATCACAATGTGCCTGTAAATGCATAATGATAATTACACAGTATGTCATATATAGTATACACATCTTTTTATTTGTAATAATAATAATAATAATAATTTACATTTATACAGCACTTTTCTCACTACTCAAAGCACTCTCCAAGCAGGGAGGACCTGGGACATGAACCCATAATAGTGTGCTTCTTTTTTGTATAAATATAAATCCATACACTTCAGAAATACAGTACATACATCTTTGTTACCAGTATAACAATGTAAAGCAAATAACCTGTAAGGTTTAAAGTTCTTACTAATGAAACATAAGTGGAAAACCTACAAATCACCATCCATGGAATGCATTCAGATGGAAAACCACACTTTTTATAGGGGAACAGGAACAGACATCTTTTTCATAGCCAAAAAAAAAAAACCTTGCCAAGCACACAGACATACTGTACATAATGCATGTTTTTTTTTCTATATGATATTAGGCAAATTTGTGTTTGTTTGCACAGTTCTATACCAGACACCAGTATGGCTAATCTATTAGTGAAGTCAATTTATTTTTATATAGCCATCTTTAATGAGTACAGGCTCAGGGCACTGTACCAAAAATCCATCCATCCATCCATTGTCCAACCCGCTGAATCCGAACACAGGGTCACGGGGGTCTGCTGGAGCCAATCCCAGCCAACACAGGGCACAAGGCAGGAACCAATCCCGGGCAGGGTGCCAACCCACCGCAGGACACACACAAACAGGCCAATTTAGAATCACCAATCCACCTAACCTGCATGTCTTTGGACTGTGGGAGGAAACCGGAGCGCCCGGAGGAAACCCACGCAGACACGGGGAGAACATGCAAACTCCACGCAGGGAGGACCCGGGAAGCGAACCCAGGTCCCCAGATCTCCCAACTGCGAGGCAGCAGCGCTACCCACTGCGCCACCATGCCGCCCTGTACCAAAAATAAAATACAAATTAAACAATTTACATTTACTAATTTTTCTGATGCTTTCATCCAAGGCGACAACATTTATGAGACAATTGGGTAAATTTCTTTTGGTTTTCCAATTGGAGCACAGACAGATCAAGTGATTTGCTCAGGGTCAAACAACAGTGTCAGTAGCAGGATTTGAACCCACAACCTCAGGGTTTGAAGTCCTTCACCACTACACCAGACTGCCTCAAACTTTAATCATTTTACAAAATGAAACGGTGTATAGACATAATAGTAAAAAGGATTGATTAACATAACATAGATTAACACTACTATAATTGATCCATAGTTTGTTGACAGTGGAGGAGATAAAAAATAAAATCTCTAGTCAGCAATATCACTGCCAGAGGTGAGGGTGTGTGTGCAATGGCAATCATCTATACTGTAAAATCGCAGACAAAGTGAGTTCTGGATGAATCAGTGCCAGGCCAACTGGTCACTTACCCCTGCCTGGGCATTCTACAGTATTAAATCCATTTGGGCTGGGCAGTCGAATAAGAAGTCCCCTATAAATTAATCCTTTATGAATATAGTATAAAATACAATACAATTTTTTTTTGTTTTGCCCAAAATCACACAAGAAGTGCCGCAACGGGCTTTAACAGGCCCTGCCTCTTGACAGCCCTCCAGGCTTGACTCTCTAAGAAGACAAGGAAAAACTCCCAAAAAACCCTTGTAGGGAAAAAATGGAAGAAACCTTGGGAAAGGCAGTTCAAAGAGAGACCCCTTTCAAGGTAGGTTGGGCGTGCAGTGGGTGTCAAAAAGAAGGCAGTCAATACAATACAATGCACAGAACAGAACAAAAGTAAACCTCAATACAGTATAAAAATAAAAATTTTACAAGTATGGACCAGAATTTAACAGTAGATGATATCACATAATATGATTTAGATTTGTTTAGTATGTGCTGTTGTGTAGTTTTTGAAGTTTACAACAAAATATTCAATTTCATTTTGCTTAAAAAATACTTTCTTCTTATTCTTCCAGTATGGCAAACCAATGTTATGCCCACAACATTAATTTGAATGTTTTCACATTTACATACATTCTGAGATGTGGCTTAATCCATATCTTAATGTGTTAATACCAGAATACAAAAGTCAAAGCTAATTAAACCTTTAGATTCAATGCAGAAATGCTATTATTTAGTCAATGGAAAATAAAGTGGATTCCAGATGGGTAAACACTACTTGAAAGCAGTAAGATTATTTCATTGATTTTTGGGTTTGTAAATCTAAATGGCAATCACTATTCTTGCGAGCTTCCACTGAACACTCTCATTAACTCTAAAAAAAAATAAAAAATTAGAAGGTCTACTCTGCTGCAGATTCAGTATTAAGAATATTATACATCACTGAGATCGGGGAACAAGTAATAAATTTTTTTTTAAAAAAAATAGGTTATGTAGATAGATAGATAGATAGATAGATAGATAGATAGATAGATAGATAGATAGATAGATAGATAGATAGATAGATAGATAGATAGATAGATAGATAGATAGGCAGAAACACAAAATTCACCTTCAATGCCAAAAATGTACAAGTCTTCTTTAGTTTGGGCTCTCAAAAACTGTACTTGTAATGGTTAGACTTGGGTGCACAGTGATGCTCAGCCCAATGATGTCCTGTGCTGTCTTACTTCCCACTACTCCTAGAGAGGAATTGCTTACATTTCCTTACATGACAGATATGACAAGAAGTAAACTGAACAAACCAAAGTGAGAGGCAACAACAGGTTCTGTGCAAACAGCTTGTAGATTACTGAAGTGCTATTTCTTGAAGAACAATAGCAACAGGAGATCCCCTTCATGGGAACTACAACAATGTCTTTTGACAAATCAAAGCACCCAAACTTAAAAGACATAAGAAAGGGCTCCTAGTTGCAAAATGTAAGGTCTCTTCACTGAAACCAATTGTAGAAATGCTTTCTTCTACTATAGATAAAATTAAAATCACACGTGACTTCCTCAGAGGTACATCACAAGTCCTTCTTCATGTACTGATGTGGTTACTACAAAAGCTGGAAATTTCACTTTAGTGCTCTTCTAAACCTGTCTGTTCTTCAAACAACTAGTAACCAAATCAACAAGCTCTGAGTAGACATGTACAGATCTATGACTTCACAGCTAAACTAGCCATACCTCTTTCCAGGCCACTATGGAAATGTCCTACATTTTAAATGATTGATGCCACTGCATCCTGCATTCCCCCAATGACATCCAATGGCCGCTCTTCTCAGGGAGCAAGTACATTTGTTAGTGTCACCAGGACAAAGATCCCTTGTTCAGTTTCAGTTTCAATCCCAAAAGCCTGGCAGTTTTTTTTTTTCTTTTTAACACATTGTTTCAGGCTTAATGATAATTTTTAGCTTTCCTTTAATTAACATGCTGTTCCTAATTTGAAAAAGTAGAGATAATAGTAATAAAAAAGTTAAGTTTTAGAAGTAGGCTAATATAACTGAATTCTAGCATAAGCTATCACTGAAGTTACTCTAACTGGCTTGAGGGCAGCTGTTCGCTGTTTATGCACGATCAGGCCCCACTGACTCCCTGTCAAAATTTAATTTCTTCCTTAAAGAGATGTTTGAATCTTCTGTTGTTACTCCTTTACTCAAAGTTCATTTAACCTTTGAATACAATCCACTAATTTTGCTTGATCTAAGGTGTTAAGTCAATGGGCTTAAATTACAACAAGGTGCTGTCACCTGAGGCTCCATATGATGATAAAACTGAAAGAATTAATGCCTTTAATGGACTGTCCTCAAAAAGTCCAGTCTGGTGCTTGTCTTACAACACAACTTCAGGATTTCCATTCTCTGCAACTCTCCTGACTACACTACTTGGCTTTCAGCATCTTCTCTACAACTACTCCTGAGGCATCCCCTGTACATAATGGGGCCTTTTCTGCTCCTGCCTCCACAAGTATCAGGATGTTTTTGTTGTACGAGTTTGGATTCTTTTTTGGTGTGTTCAACCATTTTTATATTGATTGGACCATCCATTATATGAACACAAAACAAATACATTAAATTATATGAAAATAAAGTTGAAGTATTAGTATAGCTCGGAAAATGAAAGACCATCTCAAAAAACATGTATGTGTTAATCAGATTAAATTAATTAAACACAGGAAACCACCTTCAAGAAGATTAATGTGGCTCTCTCCTCCCCACACATTGTGCATCTCATAACATCTAAATATGCAAAAATAAAATAAAAATGTGCAGCACCAGAAGAAGCCATCTTTGCTTAAACTCAAAAACTATTTCTAGCATGCTCATCGGCCTGGGGCAGTGCCATTTCCTGGCTCAGTGCGTGAGAAAAGAACTCCGATTTCAACTTTGCAGCCAGCTTGGAGGGAAATAAAAAAAATAATAAATAAATAAACACTTATTTCTAGCACAGCTGTTTTTAAAAGTCTTTATTGTAGATTGTTAAGGGTTTCATTCTTTCTATTTCTAACACTGAACTGAAGTGAATCAACATTTATAGTCCACTATTTGGAATCGGTGTAAAAGTAACATAAATAAGACACAACCCAAAAATACCTGAAAATAATTTTAATTAATTGCAATCACTAAACCACACCCAAAACATTGGGCTTTCAAAGCCTACTTCATTCTTCTAAAGCATTTAATTTACTGCATTGTTAAAGAAATTTCTTAGCATTAGCATTGAACTGATTTTTCAATGGAAGGCCCTATTTATGTGAAAAAAGCAATCGAGGAAACCATACTGTTGTTAACATAATGTTTGTTTTTAGGCGAAGCACACTTAGAAAAAGTAATACTTTAAAAAAACCACATACTTTGGAGAAGAAAAATAATTAGCCACTCCAGCTGATCAGTAAAGGACATAACAGTATTCTTACTGAGGCCAAGGGAAAGCTTCTAGTGTTGGGCCAGACCTTATAGTGATTACTGGTGTCAAACCCAGTGCCGACATTCTGCCGGAATTTCTTTAGTAACGCACATCTAACAGGTCCAGCTCCAAGTAAGGCTCTTATCCCAGAAGCAGCTGCAGACTTCATTCATTTACTTATGGATGCCATTTCTAAGTGTGGTTTAAAAGGCTGGCATTTTGTTTGAGATGGAAACTCTTTCAATGGATATCCATGTGTTGCAGAGTGTAGACTGAATCAAGGTTTTGACTTAAACAGTAGAACTGTAGCTTTGTGTTCTGACCATATGGCAAAGCAAACGGACATTAAGAAACATCCCTAAAAGCACTGCAGGCATTTAACTATCTGAGATTCATCTCAATATGCAGTATTTAGTAATAAAATCCTGTCTGTTTTAAGAGCTCTACAATCAGCTATACTTTAAAATAGAATCTTCTTCATTCTCAGATACTACAAAATAGCTACTTGTCAACTTCAAGATTTTTCTAATGTATTTCATGTAATCTGAAATTGAGATAATTTTGAGGTACTGTGAAATGTTTTTCAGATGCCTTGAAACAAGACTTGTTTTTTGGATATCTGATTTATGTTTTAAGTTTCAGCCAAACGTGGTTTAACTTTCACCAGAGATCCTATTTACAAATGTATTGCTCAATGGACACAAAGTTATTAATCTTAACTACTACACACAAGTAAGAATTTCACTGTACTCTGAATACAAGATGATAATTGACCTTATATACATATCACTCTAGCTGTAGTGTCATCACTACACCATAATTTGCATTGATATCAACACTATAATAATACTACCACCCTCCTCATATAGTTTGCTTTTGGTAAAGAGAGTGCCTTGTACCCCATTATCATTGCAGCCTTGACTGGGAAAACCTTTAGTACCCTGTGGCTTATACCCCCACCTAGGATCAATCCATGGACCTCGGGTTCACATCACTGCCACTGAGGGAGAACATAAGTAAGACAACTAGTATGGGTAAAGGAGAACTGCATCATTTCCAGTTAACACTGCTCTTACCTTTTACAGTTGTGTCATCATTACATCATAACAACCATGCATGTTGAGCACTGTTACATTCTCCTGCCTTGGTTTGTCCCTCAGTTTAGACCAAATGCTTGCAAATATTCACACCATGAAGCAAACACACATGTAATATAAGTAGCTAAGCTATACCTGTAGAATGACTGCAATGGTCTGGGTAGCTAATGTTGATTTTACCTGTGTGGAAAATACTCATACTATTACATAGCAGGAAATGTACTGCTTGACCCAGGGCAGGCTCTAGGTATAGGTTGATTACGCACCAGCCTAGGGGCACCATGCGCTTGGGGATACCCAAAACCCCTTCTTGCACTTCCACCTTTTGTTCCGTAGATGTGCACCGATCTTCAGGGCTTGTTGATTTCGTATGCGGTCACAAGATCAATGATCTCCAACAGGAACCTCAGCCTCTTCCTTCATCTATTTCAGTTACCTATTTGACAGTGCGGATCTAAAAGAGGGACTCTCTCTTGGATTTCTCTTATTGTGTGTTTACAACCAACACTGCATAGGGGTGAAATGTACTCTTGAGCCGGCCCTGTTTTAACCACACCCTTCCTCAGTGGTGAAAAGAGTAACAGTAGCAGTATGTAAATAATAGTAAGAGTTGTAGTGGTATCATCACATGTACAGATTAGAGTGAAATTCTTACTCGTATGTCACTATCCTCATTTCTAACACTACAATTATTCATTATACTGTAGTTCATTTTAAGATACAGTCATATGAAAAAGTTTGGGAACCCCTCTCAGCCTGCATAATAATTTACTCTACTTTCAACAAAAAAGATAACAGTGGTATGTCTTTCATTTCCAAGGAACATCTGAGTACTGGGGTGTTTTCTGAACAAAGATTTTTAGTGAAGCAGTATTTAGTTGTATGAAATTAAATCAAATGTGAAAACCTGGCTGTGCAAAAATTTGGGTTCCTTTGTAATTTTGCTGATTTGAATGCATGTAACTGCTCAAAACTGATTACTTGCAACACCAAATTAGTTGGATTAGCTCGCTAAGCCTTGAACTTCATAGTCAGGTATGTCCAATCATGAGAAAAGGTATTTAAGGTGGTCAATTGCAAGTTGTGCTTCCCTTTGACTCTCCTCTGAGGAGTGACAGCATGGGATCCTCAAAGCAGCTCTCAAAAGATCTGAAAACAAAGATTGTTCAGCATCTTGGTTTAGAAGAAGGCTACAAAAAGCTATCTCAGAGGTTTAAACTGTCAGTTTCAATTGTAAGGAGCGTAATCAGGAAATGGAAGGCCATAGGCACAGTTGCTGTTAAACCCAGCAGGTCTGGCAGGCCAATAAAAATATGCGCAGGATTGTGAGAATCGATAGAAACAACCCACAGATCACCTCCAAAGACCTGCAAGAACATCTTGCTGCAGATGGTGTATCTGTACATCGTTCTAAAATTCAGCGCAATTTGCACAAAGAACATCTGTATGGCAGGGTGATGAGAAAGAAGCCCTTTCTGCACTCACGCCACAAACAGAGTTGCTTGTTGTATGCAAATGCTCATTTACACAAGCCAGATTCATTTTGGAACAAAGTGCTATGGACTGATGAGACAAAAATTGAGTTATTTGGTCATAACAAAAAGCACTTTGCATGGCGGAAGAAGAACACCGCATTCCAATGAAAACACCTGCTACCTACTGTCAAATTTGGTGGATGTTCCATCATGCTGTGGGGCTGTGTGGCTAGTTCAGGGACTGGGGCCCTTGTTAAAGTTGAGGGTCAGATGAATTCATCCAAATATCAACAAATTCTTCAGGATAATGTTCAAGCATCAGTCACAAAGTTGAAGTTACGCAGGGGTTGGATATTCCAACAAGACAATGACCCAAAACACAGTTTGAAATCTACAAAGGCATTCATGCAGAGGGAGAAGTACACTTTTCTGGAATGGTCGTCACAGTCCCCTGACTTGAATATCATTGAAAATCTATGGGATGATTTGAAGCAGGCTGTCCATGCTTGGCAGCCATCAGATTTAACTGAACTGGAGAGATTTTCTATGGAAGAATGTTCAAAAATACCTCCATCCAGAATCCAAACACTCATCAAAGGCTATAGGAGGCGTCTAGAGGCTGTTATATTTGCAAAAGGAGGCTCAACTAAGTATTGATGTAATATCTCTGTTGGGGTGCCCAAATGTATGCACCTGTCTAATTTTGTTATGATGCATATTGCATATTTTCTGTTAATCCAATAAACTTAATGTCACTCCTGAAATTCTACTGTTTCCATAAGGCATGTCATACATTAAAAGGAAGTTGCTACTTTAAAGCTCAGCCAATGATAAACAAAAATCCAAAGAACTAAGAGGAGTTCCCAAATTTTTTCATATGACTGTATCATAAAAAACTCTTGAAGCCTCTTCTAAAATTTTAATTCAGCTTGTCAAATAGGTTTATGCAAAAACAAGAAAGACAGGCAATTAATACAATAAATGTGCCAAAGTAAGGTAGCAAGTCTAATTTCTGATCCACAGAGTTGTTCTCTCCAAGTATCAACATATAAATTTACATAATTCTGTGGCAAATAAATAAATTAATATAGACAGGGGAGGTCCCTCTTGGAGAATCACTACCACCAAAGGTGGGGGTGGAGGTTCTTGGAGAACTGCCTGCGGTAACCCATTGCAAGACACTCTGTATGTGACCCTTTCCCACTGAGTACTATTGTGAATCACGACTTGGCGTGACCTAAATTTAGACAACACATAACACAAAATGGGTCGTGACCCATAGTTTAAGAACTTATGGTGTACACTGGATTCATTATTATGGTTATCTGCTTTTGCAGGATACAATATTCCAAGTCAGTAAGATTACCACTCCCATACTAGATGAGGATCAAGAAGTAGCATCGCTCAATTAATTACAAGAATACAAATAAATACTCCACTTAAAAATGGCCATCATTTCTGTTACTTACCTCTTCTTGTTTGTAGTGACAGCCGAGAAAAATTGTTAATCTCATGGTCTTATAGAGAATAATGTTAGGAAAATGACACAAAAGACATCAATGGAGACCAACAGTGGACAGCAGTAAACAATATCAAAACATCCATGAAAAAAACTCAAATTATTCGTTCATAAACCCCCATGTTAAGTATTCAGGCATATTGTCACAGTATGTAGGTTTGTTTAAAAAAGTTGCTAAACAAACTATTTTCAGAGAATCTTCTCATGAATGAAAGTGGATAATCGTTTTGAATTGACAAAAAATAAACTCCCCACTTCAGTTTCATGAACCACCACAACTAGAAAGTACTGAATTTGTAGCTTAACAACAGGTCTTCAGTTCAAAAGCTAAGTTCTCTTTTAACAGATTCCTGTTGCGTATGAGCAAATTTTCTGGTAGTGGTTCATTTGTCAAAGTTTTAGGCAAAATACACATATTTATAGTATACATAGTTCAAAGTATTTAATAAGAATGTACAAGGAAACAGAAATTAGCTTTCCTAAAGCTAATTCAAATAACATCAACACATAATTTAGTTTTTGCCCTGCTAGCAACATCACCAACCTTAAAGATTCACCCTTCAATTGAAACTAGAGCTTAATTACATTACAAACCTTTACAACAGCTGAGAGACAATTATTGTACCTGTGTAAGCTCATCTATTCAACAAGAGACAACTACTGATCTAAATAGCTTGCTTAGGGTGCTAAAAGAACAACGGATATTCCCTGCAGTGCTTATAATTACCTTTGAATCCGAGCCATGTGAAAACACTCAGACATGTCCTCTTGTCACCAACACTGCACTTGAGTTATTGATTAGCACTGCACTTCACATATCTGATGGTCAGATATCTCAGACGTCTGTTAGTAGACATACACTATACTTCATTTAGAGTATGAAATATGTCCACTATTCACTATCCTTAAGTATCCTTATGCTTCAAACAATGGTATTTTTAGACATTTCTTACATCTCCATTTGAAACTGTAAAACTAATATGTTTGCATTTTCCCAAGCTTAACTCTAAATAAATATTATGATATACATTATACTTAGTGTCCAGGATTATAAATTGTATACAAGATAATAAATAAAGCTACACAAATCTAATAGCAACATGATTGCTATTAAATACATAAAATGTACAGATTCAATAAGGAATATACAGAATAAAAGTATGTTTTTGAACAGATGAAATTCCAGAGCTGTTAGATTCTGTTGATCACTTTGAAGCAAATTATAATTTTGAAAAGTGTTCACAGCAAAAATATTAATTTGCTCTGAATTCTGAAGGAATAAATAAAGTTAATTGACAGTCTATAAGTTGTAGAGCATGCTCAGTGAAAGTATGGAATTCCTAGGTAGATAATTGCAAGAATACAACTAAGATGGCGAGGTAGAGGATCAGAATGTTTAAAATCAAACTCAGAAGTGATCTGTCTGGGCAGTTCTTTGGAAAGGTGAAGCCAAACCCTCAAGGTTATGTGGTAAATGACTCAAATACCAGGCTTTATGCATGTCCTTGATCAGGGACATCATATCTGGACAGAGATCAGAGACTCCAACACTGTACCTTTAAGGTCATATGCGGTGTAATTGCACTGTCATCTGCAATATTCAGAAACTGAGAAAACAAAAACAGAACCAGAGACCATAAAGCACTCTGTGATACAAGCACTTAAAGGGGTGTTTACTTGCAGTCACTGCCAACTTTTTATAACTATGTTATTTCAACTATACTGCGGTGGGTTGGCACCCTGCCCGGGATTGGTTCCTGCCTTGTGCCCTGTGTTGGCTGGGTTTGGCTCCAGCAGACCCCCGTGACCCTGTGTTCGGATTCAGCGGGTTGGAAAATGGATGGATGGATGGATTTCAACTATAGAAGTTCCACTGTTTCATTTTGTTCTCTTGGCATCTTTCCACAACTTAACCCAAATCTATACATTTAATATGTTGTCACCATGACCCAGAAACGTTCTCCTCTACCCTATGCAGGGTCCTTTCAAGTGAATTGGCATGGTAATAATGTCTCAAAAGAACATAAGAATAAAATAATAACAGCAGTAATATTATTTTATTATAATGCAGACTAAAAATAAATTTCTGGGAAGACTGCAGTGTTTATACATGTATACGAGATTCTCTTCACTATTCCATGAAGTGGCTGTTATACATGAATAGAGCATTATCTCTCCCGGATCACCAGCTGGCACATATTTCTTTGATTACTACTCCATTCCACAGTTTAAAATTGCAAATCAAACAATTCAGGTGTGATTATAATATATTATATATATATATATATATATATATATATATATATATATATATATATATATATACACACACACACACACAGGTATATAAATATATATAAAAAAATGTTCGCATGGACAGGGGTTGACAAACTGCACTAATATCTTTTATCCCTCCTATTCAGAAAGACCACCTAAAACCCAACCAGGTTCTACTTCCATCTGCATTTCTGCCTGTTCCCCATTGGACCCTCTTCTTCCTTCCCACCACCTATAAAGCCAGCCTTTAGCCTTTTCCATTCAGTCCTGAACTCAGTACTTTGAGACCACTCTACAGAGAATCACTTTCTTACCTGATACTAATGACAATATACGGGGTGGAACTCCGAACCTTTTTCATGTTTTTGTGTTTTCTTTCACAATATATACATTATATATATATATATATACTGTATATATATACATTATATATATATATATATATATATATACATTTTATATATATATATATATATATATATATATATATATATATATATATATATATATATATATATATATATATATATATATATATATATATATATTGTCACGCAAGCGCACATAAGGAGCTGCGTAAAGACCTGACGAGCAACATAACATATCGTTCCAGGGGACAAAGGCGGGGTACTAACCTTTCCCTCTTTTATTCCTACAGAAAGACTGAAACAACGCCACCATAATTTTGACCGGATTCCCTAAACCACGCACCACCACTTGCGCATTCCATCCCTTCTTCTGGTCCCATCTTGATGACGTCATGGCTCCAATACAGCACCTCGGTTCCTTCCCAGCATTCCATTCATCTGTTTCCGGTCCCACCCCATAAATGGTCCCTTCACCATAAGCAAAATGTCTGTTGTGATGATAGGATGTCATATTACTGACCGTATTATTTGTTTTTCTCGAAATCTGTACAGTATATGGGGCCGGAAACCCCAAACCTTTATTAGAGTTTGTGTATTTATTACAGTGGCATAGTCAGCAGGATTCTTTTGTCTGAGAAATGTCTGAAGCACAGGACCTCAACACCGTGATGACAAGTCCAGCGGGCCAACTCCAGGTGTTGCAGTTGGAGCAGGCAGCCACGAAGCGGGAGCTAGCGGAGACCAAGACATGGCTCACGGTGGCAGAAGTGGCTAGACTGGAGCCCGCACAGCCTCAACCTCCCCCGATCGTTCTGCTTTCAGAGGCGGATGACATTGAGTCATATTTGCTGACTTTCGAGAGGACTGCCTCTCGGAATCAGTGTCCGCAGGCGGAGTGGGCATCCATACTGGCAGCATACTTGAAGGGAATCACGCAGAGGGCCTGTCATGACCTCCCTGTCGAGGACGCCACTGATTATGACCTCCTGAGGGCCGAGATCTTAAGCCGCTACGGCGTCACATCGGACCAGCAGGTGAGCGAGTGGAGGCTTTGGAAATTTGACCCCGATCGCCCTGCCCGGGCCCAGGCCTTTGAGTTCTGGGGCAAAATGGGGCACTGGCTAAAACCTGACATCAACCAGGCTCGCCAGGTAGTGGAACAAGTGGCTTGTGAGGGGTTAGTTAACTCGATGCCAAAGTATCTCGCCCAGCAGGTCCGGCAACATCCATTTAAGGATATGAAAAGACTTCTGGAGTTACTAGAGTGCGGGGGGTTGGAAAGGTACACTCGTTGGCCCTGACAGGGACGTGTCACTACTCTCAAGCCCTTCTGTCGCATTGCGGAAGCTCCAAGTAAGCCAAAAGAGAAAACACTGGCTCCGCCACGCTGTTTCAAGTACGGTGAAGTCGGACACACCCTGCCCGTTTGCCCTCAGAACATGGAATCAATGGACTGCACCTGGGTCAAAGGAGAGAGGTACTGTGCTCTGTCTAATCCCCTGGCTGTCCCGAATGCAGGAGTGGTCTTAGTTAATGGGCATTCGGTTGTGGCATTATTTGATTCCGGAAGTAACGTTACTATTTTTGCTCGCAGTTTCTTATTACCGCAACAGTGGGCACCCCGGCATGTGAACGTAACCTGTGTGCATGGAGAGATCAAGTCGTATAGGTCTGCTAACTGTTACATAACTTGGAAGGGTGAACCGAGACGGCTGTTGGTGGCCGTGCTGCCCAAACCACCCTTTCCAGTTATTCTGGGACAAGACTGGTCTGAAAGCAACTGCGGTAGAAAAAGCACCACTCCTATTGCTGAGTTGGGTCTAGTTATGGATGGACAGGGCACCATCCCCACGGCGGGCACCATCCCCACGGCTGCCATGGCGTGCAGCCTGGCAATTACTGATGATGTAGAGAGCCTGGGGGAAGACTTTCTGGCAATGGACCTTGACCCGGAAGTGCAACCGGGTGAGGGTCCAGGTCAGGCTGAGGACAACCCCCCGGCTCCACCAGACCCCTTGAGTGGCATGGGACTATCAGTGTAAGTCCACACCAGCGTCATTTAAAAGTGAACAGTGGAATAATGATTCCCTAAAGTTTGCCGGGAATGCTATTGTTTCTGTTGACTGCAAAACGCCGGACACTCCAATACCACCGGGACCCTACTTTGTACTGGATAACGATCTGTTGTATCGAGTCGCGGATCACGAAGGCGAGGTACGGACGTTGCTGTTAGTGCCGCGGACCTACCGGCGGGAGGTCTGTGAACTGGCTCATGCCCACCTCCTTGGCACCCATCTAGGGGCCAAGAAAACACTGGAGAGAATAAAACTCCGGTTCTATTGGCCCAGGATTCTGTCAGTCATGTGCAGATTGTCAGTTATGTCAGATACCTAGGAGGGACCATGCTCCTCTCGTTCTGATTCCCCATATTGATGTCCCCTTCGAAAGGATCGGAGTCTATCTTGTAGGACCCCTGGAGCCTTCAATTTGTGGCCATAAATACATTTTGGTCATGGTAGACTATGCAACTTGATACCCAGAGGCGGTTCCATTGCGCTCCACTACTACAAAAAATATCGCACGGGAATTAGTAGCCCTTTTCTCCCGAGTGGGAATACCTAAAGAAGTCCTCACGAACCAAGGTACGCCCTTTATTTTAGATACATTCAGGGAAGTTGCCAAGTTACTCCATATTAAGCATCTCAAAACATCTGTGTACCACCCTCAGATCGATGGGTTAGTGGAACGTTTTAACCAAACCCTTAAACAGATGCTCCACAAAGGGTGTCAACACGGACGGTAGGAACTGGGACCAACTTTTACCTCTTGTCCTTTTATGCTTATCGGGAGGTTTTATATGGCTGCTAGCCCCGAGGTATTTTGGATATTCTCAAAGAAGGATGGGAAGGGGAAGCTCTTCCCTCCACCAATATTTTGGAATATATCGCGCAACTGCGCAATAGGTTAGAAAAGATGTGACGTCTTCTAAAGGAACATATGTCGAGAGCTCAAGCTGCACAGGCGCGGAATTATAATCAAAACACATCCCTCCGGGAATTCCAGCTGGGGGACCGTGTGATGGTGCTCGCGCCTACTTTCCACTCCAAATTGTTAGCCCATTGGCAGGGCCCATATGAGGTAAAAGAGAGGAAAGGGCTCGTTGACTTTTTGGTGAAACAACCAAATTGCCAGCCGAACGAGAGGGTGTATCATGTCAACTTACTGAAGCCATGGAGGGATCGGGAGGACCGCCCTCACACGGAGGCCACACTCTCCCTGTTCACAGGAAAATCAGTCCTTAACCTCGGCCTCAATTTGACACCCCTCCAGAGGCAGGAGCTAGAAAGTGCGATCCTGTCCATCCCGGAAGTAGTCAACGAGACGCCAGGATGCAGCTCGCTAATTGAGCATGACATTGTGACAGACCGGGGGTGGTAGTGAGGGAGCGGCCCCATCGCCTCCTGGAAGCAAAACATGCCAAGGTGGAGCTGAAAGTCCATCAAATGCTGGATATGGACATCATAGAGGAGAGTCACAGCCCATGGTCCAGTCCCATCGTCCTCGTTTCTAAGCCTGACGGCTCTTGAAGATTCTGTAATGACTTTAGGCGTCTTAATTCATCTGATAGAGTTGGCCGAGTCTTGGCTATCAGATGAAAACGCCATCAACAGACACTTGGACATAAACCCAGCATATGCCAACTTAAGAAGGACATATACACATTAATTAAACTATACAACCCCCCCCCCCCCTTGATCATACTGACAAATGGCATATTTATGGTTGTCTCTTTTAATGCCTGAACTATTTTTTTCAGGATACTTTTTTTCATGATGGTTTGTCACCTGTCAATCAAGATGAGCAGGCCGAACCTCTTCTTACTGGTTAAACATTTGCTGTCTATTACTTTTACCTGAATTTGGCAGTAGGGTAACAAAGATATTTAGCATTTTTCATCTTCACTCCAAACTGTCAGAAACACTAAGGCAATAAGAATTGTAATAGTTTGGAAAAAAATAGATATAGATAATTTAAGATATGATGTTTTTTGAGGAAAATTAACTATATTGGAAATTGTCTTTAAAAATATTGACATTGATAAAGAGGTCTTCAATAGATTAAGAGTGACTGAGCACCGTGTCCGTACAGAAGGTGCCTGTGAAGAAATCAATGTAGTACACCATAATGTATCATATCATACCGTTTTCTAAGAATGCTTAAACCTGAGCAGGGTCTTTGGGGTGGCTAACCCTACATGCATAAGATGCAAGCCAAGAACAATCCCCTGGACAGGGTAAAAGAGATGCACATTAATATCAAATGCCCGCTGCTGAAAATTCCAGTGATTGCTTGGGTCTTAATATGTGATCAACCAATGGTTTTATTTGACCCTACGTATTGATCTTAACTGACAGGTGACAACACTGTCTAAAAAAGGAGACACTCAGAAATAAAAAGTGCTTGCATTAAAACCACCATGTTCTACTTAGAAAAGTCCCATTTTGAATAAAAATTGTATTTAAAAATAAGGCAATTTTTCAAAGAAAACCTGCAATAATTAAATGTAATGTAACTAAGGTTATTGAAACAAAAAACAATTCATCTCTCATTCCTTAGAGACCTGTTAGTATTTCCTAAAGATGATATTGTGAAATTTAACACCCTTCACTACCAACTTCATAATACAAAGAGAAATACATGTAATGAATATTCAGTATTTAAACAATGGTAAGAATTTCACACATTATAAAAATTGAGATAGCCAGTTGCAAACTAAGGAATGTTATTGAAAATGGAAAAAAAAGAAAAGTTAAAAAGGAAAGCATGGGTAGTGCCCTGCATGATACTGGTTAATTTAAACTATAGAGAAAGCAGGAATCAGTCCAGTTTTGACCTCAAACAAATTCAATTAGAATCTTCCCAAAAGGCGCTTAGCTGTTTCTGTTGGCAATCAATGCATTCTAATTGCTGTGAAGCTACTAACAGTTCAATGTAATAGTAAGGAGTTTTCTTAATTAAAGATGTCACTTTTTCCAGTTAATTTGGAGCAGCCTGGGCCCTGGGAATGGAGTCTGTTGGAATTTGAAAAGGCTTAAGTAAGACAATATAGATTAAAAAATGCAAGTAAAAGAAATAATTTTTAGTAATTTTAATCTAATAAGGATAAAAGTTGCTCTAAGGAGAAAACAGTGCATGCTGGTGTGTATGCTGTTTAAACAAGAGAGATAGGAATAATTTTCTATTAGGCAGCAGGGCTACAAAAATAAAAATGAGATGCCACCATGGAGAAGTGGTGGCACTGAACAACAGACATAAACAATAAACAAAACTCCTGTAAGGTATTTATATTAAGAAAACAATTTACAACATAGAAACAATGGACTGGTGCCCTGTTTAATTAAGGCCCCTCTGATCACAAAATGGCTTCAGCAGGTTCAACAATGGGGAAAAAAAATGAAAAATGTGTATCCATAAATATACCTTCTAAAAATATGAAATTTTAAAAAATAAATAAACAAATAAAAGCTTGTAGAGCTGAGCCAAATTATTTCATAAAATAGCTTTTTCAAAAACCTGGATAAATTGCATTAAACATAGACATGATTTTGTATTTTTTTTTAAAAATAAAACTACATTGCTAAGGAAAATGACATTGATTTTGTGGGTAAAATATCATTGGTTGGGGATGGCATGGTGATGTAGTGGGCACGACTTCTTTCTCACAAATTTGGCATCCTGTTGTTTGAATGCCACACCTGGTGCGGCACAAGTATGTTCTCTTCGTTTCTGCTTGGATTGTTTTCCAGGTACTTCAGCTTTTTCACTCAAAGACATGTGTGTTGATTGGTAATT
This sequence comes from Erpetoichthys calabaricus, assembly GCF_900747795.2. Lineage (NCBI taxonomy): Eukaryota > Metazoa > Chordata > Cladistia > Polypteriformes > Polypteridae > Erpetoichthys > Erpetoichthys calabaricus. The sequence goes on from NC_041405.2 coordinate 72,082,431, forward strand.
GAAAGTAGGTCTTGTATGGATATGTGCCCTAGTAAGTCCTGCAATGGGCTGGTATCTGTCAGGGGTTGACTCCTGCTTTGCACCCAGTAGATAAGCTCTAAATTGGATTATGTGCTTTTGAGAATGTTATATGATTTTTGAGGCCAACGTATAGTTTAGGAAAGTTACATTTTTAGGGGGGCTTACATTAAAAGAACAGGTCGCTCTTGTTTTTGTAAGGCTCCTGCTCTCTCTTGAATGTTGCCACAATTTAGTATCACACAGTTGAGTAGAGACAGCAATCATCTCTGGAAATAAACAAAATCATTTGATTGAGTGGGGCAGTGATTAGTGCTGCTCTCAAATTCCAAATCCCAGCCCAGACATGCTCTATGTAGACTGTTCATGCTCTCCATCAGCTTTTCTTCAGCATTCCAAAGTCATGTCTCTTAGGTCACTTTGTGACTGTAATGTGACCTGGTGTGAGAGAACATTAATGTGTGTGTGTGAATGAAGCCAATGCAGCTCCCCATGGTTTTGGAAATGGATTGAGGAATGGAATTTATTCTGTCATCCGGAGCCCCCCATGCAGTGATTGATATTTTTCAAGGAAATTAGCTGGCTATATCCACAGTGAATCCAATGGATTTGTCACTACCCAATTCTTCAGGATCTTCTAGGTGTTTCCAAGAAGAAATAAGAAGTATCCTATGTAGTGTATCAAATAAGACAATTATTTTTTGTATTTGGCTGCTATACCAAGATGTGTGTGTGTGTGTGTGTGGGTGTGTGTGCGTGTGTGTGTGTGTGTGTGTGTGCAGTTTATCTTAGTGGTCTGTAAGATAAATTAATTAAGACAGACTGACTTTCCTTGCATTTCCAAATGTTAGGTACTAATCTTATCATTCTCTTCTTTAATGTTATGGAGCCCAGGACATAACATTCAGTATCTTCAAATCTCTTTGGAATGCCAAATCCCTGCCTTGTACTTCCTACCAAGAAAAACTTTGGCCCTCTACAATCCTGAATTGGATCGAGTGGGTTTGGGTATGTTAACTTTTTTATCTGCCTGTCAATCAATATACGCTTGATTTCCATCAGTTTCTGAGTGTCTCACCCTAATCTTGAGCATGTATAGGATAAACGTCTCTACTCTTGTGCGGACATCTCCAACAGTAATTTGGGCAGCCATATCAAAGTTACTGAGCATAGAACACACTTGTTTCAATGATCTTAGTCTAACCAAAAAGGAAGGGGGAGGCTCCATATCAAGATTATATGCTCCAAGACAATCAAGACACTCGCAGGGAATGCTGGGAGCTGTAGTCCAGTGGGGCAGCCATGTTTGGGTCCATGGGTGCCACAAGGTGGTGCTGCTGGGAGTTTTACACTGCCTACTTTATGGGACTTCCGTATGACCTGGAAGTGCTTCCAACAAGCGATGTCCTGGCACCACAAGCAGCCTCTGGTTTTCAATTAAAAAAAAAAAAAAAAAAAACCTCACTGCCTTGACTAGGCAAGTTGGAGCCAGGTGAAGAGACAGGCAACACTCGTCTGGGAAGAGCAGTGTAAAAAAAGAAACAAGAATTATTGGTTTTTTATTGATGTATGGAGGCATTTCTTTAAAATAAAAACCTTCATTTTGAACCCGGGTGTTGTCTGTCCACATAAGTCTGGGGTATGAGGCTCTGTGGTGGCCTGTTAATCACTATTTATGAACGCTCTGATTATAATGTTACAATATTTGCTCCTTTGTTTGACTTTTTTGGCAACCTTATGACTTGTGAATTAAAAGTATCCCTGAATCCATTGGGGTGTGTTTACTGAAACCCAGTTAAACTATTTGGGGCTTAAGCCGATATACTAATTGCATCGGGGGTAGTAGGGGTAGTTCTCAGCTAAAATGATAACCAAAAATATTCAGCTGCCTCAATCAAGGTTAGCAGTTGAGCAGCAGAGGAGCAAAGTGAGCAACAATATGGATTATGTTTATCTGCAGTCCTTTGTGTATGAGAAAGAACAGGGCAATGTTTTACTAAAAATCATTGCTACTGGTCAGCTAACAATGCCAGCATTGTATTGCCCTTAGGTTGGTTCCTAAAAAATGTTTTTTTTCTTTTTGTTATTTTCTTTATCTATGCTGTTAAGACACCAGCTAAATGGGGGAGGATTTGAGCTCTGCTCCTCGGGTCCTCTTGTTCCTGTTGGCTTTGCTTTTAACCAGTTTAATAATCAGAGACCCACTGCTGCAGTTAATTGCATTCCTGGTTAATTCAGGGACTTAGGTTTGCTGTCAGTTTAAAGGCGTCTCCTTGTGCAAGTTGCCTATTAATTTCTTCATACTGTTTGCTCATTTAAATATGAATTATGTATAAAGCTCAAATTTTCCACAGATAAATTATTTTGGAAAGTTGGCAAAGTAGAACAGCTGTTAATACTACTCTCTTACAGTTCTAGGAGACCAGAATTAAATCCATGTCAATGTCTGTGCAGAGTTTGTACATTCTCCTTTGGCTGTGTGGGATTTTCCCTTCATGTGCTTCAGCTTTCTACCTACACTTCAAAGATATGAAGGTTAGGTTAGCTGGCCATTCCAAACTGGCTTCGGGTGTGTAGATGAATGTGCCCTCTCACGGACTGGCACCCTTTCCAGGGTTGACTCTTGCCTTGCTTAGTAATGTGCCAGGACATGCTCTAGCCCTGTGTCTCTGAAGTGGATTAAATGTATGGATTCATACAGAAATGCCTGCTTCAAGTGTGCTTCCTTGTTGCTTTTCGTGTATTTGAGTAATCACCGCAGAAGCAAAAAATGAATGAAAAATATCTTCAAAACTCTAATATTTTATCTTCTTTTCTAAAAACAGCTATGTCTAATTAAAAAAATACTAAACAGCTTATATAAAATATTGTTGATGACTCATGACTACATTGGTTTTTAGCAAATTTCTATTTTTATAAAGCTGAATTAAATGTGTGTGTTTTTGAACAGCCATTAACCTCAACTCTACTCCCCATATTCATTTAGCTTTGTATTTGGAAATTTTACAGCTTGCAAAAAAGCACCAGAAAAAGAACAAAATCAAAGGTTGATTAAGAAGGCACAAAAGACTGTGAATGATTAGTTGCTGGAAAAGGCTGATTGGACATTAAAGAAATTAATTAGACAGAAAAATAAACAAAACTCTGTTTTGTCAAACACCATATGACAGTATAGCTTCTCACTCTCTTTTTTCTTTTTCAAATATAATAAAGGCAGAATGTTTCAATCTTTAAGTCTTTGTCAGATTGCTATTCTGTTCAAAGGATATATACATGTTGCAAGAAGTCCACTTGGGTTATTTTTGTCTAAGGTTCTGACATTTCTTTGTAGTATTTGTACTGTGTGGAACATATCCTACAGAGACTCCTTAACTCTACATGTCATTTTTTTGTATAACAGAGTCCAAAATCGTATACTATAGTACAATTACTGGCTCCAATGTGTTTTGCTCAAATTGGCTGTTGTTCACAGTACCACAGTTAACATCAAACTATGTATGAATTTAACATAGCACTCCTATCTATCTATCTATCTATCTATCTATCTATCTATCTATCTATCTATCTATCTATCTATCTATCTATCTATCTATCTATCTATCTATCTATCTATCTATCTATCTATCTATCTATCTATCTATCTATCTATCTATCTATCTATCTATCTATCTATCTATCTATCTATCTATCTATCTATCTGATAACACTTATGGGTCAGATATTCAAGAGTAACTATTGAAAGACAATTCATGTCTCTTGCATAGAGTAAATGGAATGTAACAAAGGGCAAAAGGCAAAACTGACATTGATAACGAGCATGCGATTAGTAGAAGTTAATATTTAAAAAAAACTTTAGTCTTCTTAAACTTAATGGGTGACGTCAATGAAGATTAGTAAAAAAACAATAGCCATCCATTTTCAAGATTACCAAACAGAGTCAAGGCCTGGAAGTACAGAGCAGTGGGCAGGAGCCAATTCTGGATGGGATGCCAGGCACATATCTTACCTTATCCATATGGGTCCAGTCATATTGGTGTGACATGGAAAGAAAATCAGAGACCCTGACAAAGACAAACAAACAAACAAACAAACAAACACAAGCACAGTAAAAACATTTAAACTTCAGGGACCAGATCAGGGTTTAAATCTAGGTCTATTGAACTGTGAGCAAGCAGAATTAATCGCTGTGCCGCTGCGTTTCTCCAGATGAAAGCATCGTGGGTTATATGTGCCTACAGCAGGACAGTGACCTTGTAGCTGCTGTGTGGTTCCATGTACTCCACTTCCACACACACATTCAAAGACAAGCAAGGCAATCACTTAAAGTTCAATTCTTCCTGATGTCTTACTGGTGTAGAACAGTGCTTTTCCTTTAACCATAACTATTTGTAAGCTAAGGATCTCTTAAACTAAGTATTTCTGGTTTTCATTAAATTGTTTTTGAATCCCTTCAACACAAATTGCAAAGTCCATGTCACTGAAAAGAAGAGAAGTAGTAATTAAGTCTGATCGGCTGAAACCTTCCTATCTACTTGGGTGCCTGAAAAACAGCAGTGAATGTCTCAGGCTGTGTTACATTCCTCCCAGTGCCTCTATTTTGTAATTTTATTTCGAATTAAAGTTTGTACATTGAAACTCAAGCAATTGTTTTTTTATTACTAGCAGTTCAACTAGTTTTAGCTTTAAATGAAAATATGTTAAATAAATAATGTCAGTGAAAACCTTAATAAAAACATCTAACAGAGTCTGAGCCTCTGTGATCACCACCCTTTTAATATAAATTTTAAACTTGACTAGCTTGCATAGTACTATTCCTGGTTGACGTTACACTAATTAATAAATGTGTGATTAATCATCATCCAGAGAAACTTCAGTGATTAAAAGACAATAACAAGTAAGCGGGAGAGCAGGCTTAATTATAACGAAGGCAGAAAATGGAATATATAGTAACAAATGTGCTCAAGAAGTAGAGGAGTATAAATATTTAAGAAAACAAGGAATCAAAGTAAAAAAGTTAAAAATTGGGCTTGAAACATGAATATGTTGGATATTTAGATGAATAGATGTAGGCATATTTATAAGTTGAGGATTAAATTCTTTACAAGCCACAGGAGACCCTAAGATGATTCGAATTGACATGGGCAATGTGCTCTTGGAGTCTTTCCAGAGATATCATGTTAACCTTCTCCTCCAAGACCACCCCCCCTATGCTTCATTAAGTTCAGTGTCATGGTGGGCACAGCCAATTACTGACAGGAATGGCTACACGGTCAAAAACAACCCTACATGAGGCATCAGTCCAATATAAATATATAATTATAGAATTAAATATATAATTTAGTCAGTCTTCATCCAACCCGCTATATCCTAACACAGGGTCATGCTGGAGCCAATCCCAGCCAACACAGGACACAAGGCAGGAACAAACCCTGGGCAGGGCGCCAACCCACCGCAGGGCACACACACACACCAAGCACACACTAGCGACAATTTAGGATCGCCAATGCACTTAACTTGCATGTCTTTGGACTGTGGCAGGAAACCCATGCACACACGGGGAGAACATGCAAACTCCACGCAGGGAGGACCCGGGAAGCGAACCCAGGTCTCCTTACTGTGAGGCAGCAGCGCTACCACTGCGCCACTGTGCACCCATATATAATTTAAATAAATTTAAAATAAAAATAATTGAATATATAATTAAATATCTTTGTAATCATTTTTCAGATAAATTTATGCTATAACAGAATTGGTGAATGTTTTTGGATTGGAGAATATTTGAAATCATTTATGGAAAAGATTTTTTCAGAAGCATAGCACTACACCAATGCCACTCTACTGGTAAATCCACATTGGGTTATCTGGCAACTCTAGGAAAAAAGCTGATGCAAATCCTGGACCATGTACGGGGTACTCGCAGGGCATGCAGACTGGGTAACTTTACAGTTATCAGGTATACTAGTGGTCATGTCCTTGAACCATTAGGGACAACCAGTGTACCCAAAGAATACATTCAGACAAAGTTCAAACTCTTCACACACTGATTGACAACAGCCTATATTTATAGCCTATACCTTTATTTTAGCTTTGTTAAGTTGACCATTTTAGCATAATTCTTTACTAGACAGCTTTCAGAGTTTAAAATTTAGGAATATCTCATTTCATGATAGATTTTAGGTATTTTGGCTTGATTGGGTACTATAATTTATGGATCTGCAGCTTTTTCACTTTTTCCACTAAAAATGTCAGCCTTACCTCTAGTGTAGAAGAAACAGTTCGAAATGAATGCTTGAACATGTGAATATTTGTCACTAAGCAGCAAGGGTCTTTCATCTTGGGGCCAAAATACTTGGACAATCTGTGAGTCCATATCAACATTAACCACTTTTATCGCAGGATTCATCTCACAGCACACTTTGCAGGAAAAAACAGCCCTGTGAAAGAGAATGTTCCTGTCTCTAAAACCATCAACTTCATTAATCCCAAAAAGATTTTATGGACCCCACCATCTGACCATTTTGAATTTGTTGATTATTACATTAATCAGTGCTTGAACTAAATTTCTAGTAAACTTACTTGACTAAATGACAGGTCCAGTCTTAACAAAGCTGAATTTCAGACACTACACACAGCCGTCAATATGATATTGCCATCAAATCTGCAAATAAGCAGGTTTATGGTTGTAGTCTACCAAAAGGACCTTTATATTGCAGACAGATGATTACCAGAAGGAGGCATGTTCTACCATTTCTCTTTTCAGCAGTTGAAAGGAATTGCCTCCCTGTGCTAACCACCTCATTGTTAAAAACCCACAGATGTCTCAGTTTTTGCCTTCTTCCCAAAATCCACAAACATGGCCATTCTGGATGCTCTATTGTTTCTGCATGCAACTGTCCTACTGCTCATATTTCAGACCCCCTCAACAGTCTTAAAAGACCACTGGCTGAAGTTCTTTCTTCAAACGTATGACATACTAACAATGCTCTCCAGTTGATTCACAGCTTTAGTTTTCACTGTCCTGACTGCTCTACCATTACCATGGCCATTACCGCTCTATAAAAAGTCATTTGTCATGATGAAGGTCTCATTGCCCTCAGGCAGGCATTCAATAGACACCCAGTTCAGGATTCTCCCATGAGCACCCTCATCAAACTGGTAGAACTGATTCTTATCCTCAATGCTTTCTCTTTAGATAATTTTTTTCATCAAGTCAGTGGACTTCCAATAGGTACTAGAATGGGACCTAGCTATGCCAACATCGTCATCAGCTGGGTTGAAAAACATTTCATTTCTGCCTATCTAAGCTTCATACTGCACCTCAGCAAAAGATATAATGTGACGATTGTGTTGGTGCTGTGTCTTGCTCTAGGAGCCAAGTACAGGAATTCATTAATGATTTTACTAGTTTCTACTCATCTCTCAGGTTAACAATATTTGTTTCCACCACACCTCTACCATTTTCAGAGGACAGCCTTTCTTGTCAGACCAGTGATGCCACCACGGATTCACCATCCATGATGGCAGTAACAGTCATGCAAAGACCATTCGTTAGCTGGTCTGCTGCAAATTCCTACTGCTTAATGCTGGCTTCTGCACGCTGCACTTTGAGAAACAGGTTTGCAAGCTTACCGCATAATATGCTTGTCACATGATGTTTAGAATATTTAAAAGTCCGAGCCCCAACCAGCCCAACTGCTCACTCTTCTGACCTCTCTCCTCCAGACTGTGTCTGCCACAGCCCAGAGCCACTGCTTCTGAGCTACTGAACCTGCTGAAAAATTAAGATTTTGTGCTCTTTAAATCTGAAGAAAGGAGCCACAGTTAGGGGATTGTGTGTTGAAGAAAATATAGTGTTTTGAATAAAGTCTAGTTAGTGTCCCCACTTAATCAGCAATAAGGTTATTCTTCCCTAGAAACCTGGTCTCATCTTCTTGTCCCTTGTGCAACTCTGCAAACCTAGAGTGACATGTCAGCTCTCCAGAACAAAAACCTCTGTCTGTTCTAAGCTAACTGACTTACACGGTTAAACTTCTCCACAACTCCTTCCATCCCTGGCATACTAAAAACTATCTATCTCTTTTTTACAGATCCTTAGACCTCCTTTGTCTCTGAAGTGATAAGTTAACTTCTACAGACCACACAACATCCAGCCTAAGAGAAACTCCAGTAGTGAAACTTGCATCCCATTAATCCTCACATTCCACCCCAACACTCTCTCTACCCCATAGGTCATCAAACCAAATTTACCACTTTGCAGAATGATCCCTCCACAGAAGCCATTTTGACTAACCCTTCTTTCCATCTCCTTCCATTGACCACCTAACCTGCTTAAACTTCTTGTCTGCAGATCACGTTACATACGAGAACCACATTCCTCACCAGGCACTTTGAGCTGCAACAGGAATCAATGTGTCACCAACAATACCCTTGTATCTGATCCTTCTGGTAAATTCAATATTAAACAACAGGCTTATTGCTAGTGTAGAAATCTTATTTACTGCATTTCTTGTAGGAGGTTTCCAGCTATCTATAACCCCAAATCAGAAAAAGTTGGGCCGGTATGGAAAATGCAAATAAAAAAAAATGCAGGGATTGTGAAATTTACTTTGACTTTTCTTTCATTGCAGACAATATGAACCCAAGGCTTTGTCTGCTCAACTTCATTTCATTTGTTAATATATATCCATTCTTACATTTCAGGCCTGCAACACATTCCAAAAAAAGTTGGGACAGGGGCAAATTAGTGCCAGTAATAAGGTAAAATAATTAAATAATGATGTGATTTCAAACAGTTGATGTCAACAGGTAATTATAATCATGATTTGGTACAAAAGCAATATCCACAAAAGGCTGAGTCTTTCAGGAGCTGAGATGGGCAGAGGATCTCCAGTTTATCAACAAATGTGTGAGAACAGTATTGAAATGTTTAAAAACAATGTTCATCAAAGAATGATTGGAAAGGATTTCCATATTTCTCCCTCTACAGCGCATAACATCATTAAACCATTCAAGGAATCTGAAAGAATTTCAGTTCATAAAGGGCAAGGGCGCAAGCCTAAGCTGAATACCTATGATCCCTCAGATAACACTGCATCAAGAACCGTCACTTATCAATAAGTGATATAACCACATGGGCAATGGGATTACTTTGGCAAACCTTTGTCAAGCACTACAATATGGAGTTACATTCATAAATGCCACTTAAAAACTTACTGTGCAAAAAAGAAGCCTTATGTTAGCTATATGTCCAGAAGCAACATAGACTTCTGGGCTCTGAGACACCTGGAATGGACCATCACACAGTAGAAATGTGTATTGTGTTCAGATAAATCAGTGTTCCAGATATTTTTGGAAGAAATGGATGCCGTGTGCTCCGGACCAAAGACAAAAAGGATCATCCCGACTGTTATCAGCAACAACTCCAAAAGCCAGGGTCTGTCATGGAATCGGGTTCTATCAGTGCCTTTGGCAAAGGTAATCTATACTTCTATGATGGCAGAATTAATACACAAAAGTACATGGAGATTTTAGAGTAATATATGCTGCCTTCAAGACAACATCTTTTCTAGGGACTTTCACACATTTTTCACAAGACAATGCAAAACCACATTCTGCACACAGTACAAAGGCATGGCTGTGAAGAAGAGGAAACAGGTACTGGACTGGCCTTCCTGCAGTCCTGAGTTGTCCCCAGCAGAGAATGACTGGAGAATTTTGAAACAAAGAATGTGACAATAACGACTCCATACTGTTGCCCACCTTAAGACTAGTTTGCAGGAAAAATGGAACAAAATAACACATGAAAAGCTTCATCGTTTGGTATCCTCGGTGCCAAAATGTCAATTAAAGTGTTGTGCGAAGGAAATGGTGACATTGCAAAATGTTGGATGCTTTACTGTTCCAACTCTTATTGGAATGTATTGCAGGCCTGAAATGCATGAATAGATGTATGTTAATAAATGAAATGAAGTTGAGCAGATAAAACATTAAATATCTTAGGTTCATACTGTCTGCAATAAAATAAAAGTCAAAGTAAATTTTAAAATCACTGCATTTTTTATTTGAATTTTCCATATCTTCCCAACTTCTTCTGATTTGTGGTTATACATAAGTGAAACGGGGAGGCTCTCAGCAGACCACTTCAGTGAACATGAGCCATTAAAATTAAAGACTTTACAAAGCCTATTGTGGAAAACTTCACATTCCTTGATCATAGCTATACTAACCTTGCACTTTCTGTGTTCTTTCACTGGACATCAAAGACACTTTTCAAAGAAAAACAGTAGAAGCTAATCTCATTCTCACCTTGGGATCACACTTTTCTCAAAGTCTCAATGACCGACTACTTTTGAATCTCTCCTTTCATCACCTCTAATGGCAGCCTTTTCTTACCCACTGTCACCTTTTCTCCTTTCATCTGCTGACTTTCTTCCCTCCTTCCCCTCCTATATATGTTACCTGCTTTCTTCTTTTCAGTTGCACACCTGATGAAAGCTGTACAGCTAAAATATTGTGCCTTTAACCTTCTTGCCTTTTCATAGTGGAAGTAACTTTTTCCTTTGCAGATGCATGTTGTCGCAGCCCTGCACTAACTGTTTGTCAATGTGCCTCACACCACTGTACAAACAAGGAGCATAACTTGCTTTAAGTGTTATAAAACACAGAACCTTCCAACAGTAAATCATTCAGCCAGTTGTGGTCCTCTTTCTTATTTGAATAACTCAATCGTTATGTTGATTATTGAGCTTCTAGACCAATTAGAAATGCCATAAGTTATTTTCCAAAATATCCTGAACTGTACAAACTTTGCAGATATGGGGAAAACATCCTGTTGTTTTATTCTGTGAAGATAAAATCGCAAGAGGAATAATTGTAACAGGGATAATAATGGAAGAAATCCATAATGACATGCATACAAATGTGAGACTCCAATGTTACCAGCGTGAATCTGTGCTCACAAACAGCAGGGGGACATGATCTGAAGAAGGAGGCAAGGTTACAAAGGCTGGATTTGATTTGCATACAGTTTTCCAGGGTTATTTTTTTATCATGTTTAAAATCACCAGAATGGAAGGTGGCAGGTGAAGGCTTTCAATAAGTTCAAACAAGGTAGGAAAGAGAAAGCTTACTCAAAAAAAGATTAATTCAATACACATTAAAGTGTATAAAGAAAAGCTTTCAAACTTAAATTAATGAGTTATATCAAAGCCCACCCATTTATTTGAATATTTCTGTAGATCAAATGCTTTTACACCTTCATCCAGTGATAAACAAACCCTGACCTCTGTGTCTTACAATTTCACTTCTTTGAATGTGCCCATCTTTCCTGAGTTCTGTCACAAACCAGTGTAATTCCTAAAGGCCCCCCGGGTAGTGTTGCAAAAGGTAATTTGATACCTACTTTTATGTATTGAACTCCTAACTAGAACTATCCATCCTTCTGCTTTATAAGTCAACTTTTTCTGATCACAGTTATGAGTAGATTGCATCTACCCTGGCCATGGTGGCACAAGGTAGCACCCAGGTTTAGCCAACATGCTCATGGAAGTTTAAATTAGCCCCTAAAACTAACATAACAAAATTCTGGCACTTGGAAGGAAATTGAAGAAACTAAGATGAGCACAAGGACAGTAGGCAGTCACCAAAGACATAGCATACCAGTCCAAATGAAAGGTGTGCAGAGTCAAAATAGGACAGTTCTAGGATTACCAAAAAGGAAAACAAACAAAAAAAATGGGTGCACTCTAATTCAAAACAAAATAGTCATTGGAACAAAAAAGATGTTTGGAGAAAAGAATAAGCAATAATTAGGAGATACACAGTGATTGAAATCCAAAGTGTTCTCTGCTTGTGAGGAGTTCCCACATACGCCATATATACGCCAGCAAAATTCATGTCTCTGGTGACTGTTCCTATGAAGTCCGTAGATGAATTGGGGGAGTGTGGGGGGTCGTGTGGTCACTGGAAAGGGGCATGTGGCACTCCCAGTATCTTTGCAAAAGAATGAAGGTCCAAGTATTTAGAGTCCTGGTGCTTCCTGTCTTGCTATATTGTTGCGAAGCATGGACACTATCCAGTGACCTGAGACAAAGACTGGACTCCTTCTGTACTGTGTCTCTTCGGAGAATCCTTGGGCACTGCTGGTTTGACATTGTGTCGAATGAGCGGTTGCTCATGGAGTCCCGAAAGAAGCACATTACCTGCATTGTCAGTTAGGGCACTACGGCCATGTGGTGGAATTCACCTGAAGGTGATCCAGCTCATAGGATCCACATGGTTGAGGTCCCGAGTGGCTAGACCAAGCCAAATGGACACCTACATAAAACCTGGCTGGAGCAGATAGATGGTCATTTTCAGTGGTCGGGGACTGGACCATGTCTCTGCCTGGGGGTTTGCAAACCAGGATCCCAAGCTGTTTCGTCGTGTGGTGGGTGCGGCAACATGCTGTACCAGTGTATGCTCCCCAATTTGACCTGCTCTGCTTTTATTCCTGCATTGCAAAGACACAAATACTGGGTTCATTGCTAATTCTAACTTGTCACTGTTTGGGTATGTGTGAGATGGCCTTGTGACTGGCTGGCGTTTTTTCCATGGTTGGACCCTGCTTTATGCCCATTACTGAACAGAAAGGTTGCAACCTATTGCAGCTCTTGATTAGATAAAGTGGGTTGAGAATATTAGTTTTATGTACTGTAAGTGATAAACCTCAGGCCTTATCTGATGGATTATTTAGGAATACTGCAGTTCTCTACTGGCAGGAGTACCAGCATGAGTCACCAATGCTGATGCAGTGGCACGACTGGTGTTCAACCAGCTGAGGCAGGCACTGGTCACAACTGTCATCAGACCACTGCATTGGCTTTCTGTAGTGGCACAAATTAGGTTCAAATCCTTGATGCTTGCCTTCAGAATAGTCAGTCTGTCAACATTTATGTACATGGAGACACTTGTAGGCCCTATGCTTACTCTCAAACATTCAGGTCTGCTAATGAACAGCGTTTAGTGATACCACCACTGCGTGCTATCAAATCTTAATCCAGACTTTCTTCATGGGTAACTCCTAGATGGTGGAATGAACTGCCCACTTCATTCATATTGTGACTCCCTCAAATTGTTTAAGAAATGTTTGAAACATCTCTTGTTCGGTGAATGCCTGTCTAAACTGATGTTAGCTGTTAGGTTTTTGTAACCTAGGAATTGTAACTAACTTGCATTTTGTTCAAAGCTTCTCACTTGTAATGATTAATTTTGCAACCTTGTCCTGTAACACTTGTTCCAAACAGTCCTCCATATTTATGTCTACTCGATTAAGATGACCTCGTTTGTAAGTCACTTTGGATAAAAGTGTCTGATAAGCAAATAAATATAAATGTATATACGATGAATAGAAATTAAAAATACGCTTCACCCAGTCCAAGGAAGCATGTACTTAAACTATACTGAATTCATTTAAAATGGCATGCAGAGGACAAGAAACAAACAGTCTAGGAGATGAAACTCCATGCTAATTATCGTTTGGGCTTAAGAGACCCAGAAACCATTTTTTATGTATTTCTCATATTTTTGTCATATTTAGATTCCTCATAATGTATTTTGTTTATGTTTTACATTATTTTTGTTGCAACTTTGATGTAGTCATTTATGTTTACTTTGCACTATTTCCAGTTATGATGATGTCTCCTTGCATGTGTTCACTTGAAATTGAAGGACTGTAGAGCTACCTTGTCTAATTTTTTTTTAATTTAATCAAAAGAAAAACTCACCTGCACTCAAGAAATAAATAATAATTAAGATTTTCAGGTTGCCAACTTAGATCCCTCACCACTGCAAATTTAATTTTGCCTGTTAAAGTTTGATTGATCAAGCCATGTTCAATTTGTGGTTTCTCATTTAGTATAATATTTACTATTTAGTATAATATTTACTTCATTTAGTATAATATTTATATTTGCTCTGGCACTCAAAATCAAGAGGAAAAAAAATTATACATACATATATATATAAACACACACACACATATACAGTAGTGGGGGAACGGCTGGCACGCTTGCCTGGCTGGGACGCCTCCGAAGTGGAAGGACATGCTCAGAGCATTATTTCCCCTGGATCTCTATGAAGCAGCTCCTCTGGGTTGCTACTGTACCACTGATTCCCACAACACAGTTTGGAAACTGGAGTTTGGTGGAGCAGCCCTGTTGGGTTCAGGGGTGCCAGCGGGGGGTACTGCAGGGACTCCTGAGCCCAATGTAATCGGCCTCCCACCTTACCCAAAATTGCTTCCAAATCAATCCTATGGGACATTGGAAATGCTCCCGGGGATTACATTAAAAGGATCCATCTGTTACTACTCCAGGAGCCAGAGTTGGGAGAAAGGAGGCAAAGCTTGTTGGATGAAGGAGAAGATGGAGAGAAAGAAAGAAGAGAAGAGAAAGTGTTGTGTGCTTTATTTATTATTATACTCACTTATATTGGTGTTGGTGCTGTGGATGAATAAAAACGTTTGTGTGCTGTGCTGGACTTGTGCTTGGTGTCTGTCTGTATCAGGTTTGGGGTGCTGGAGTGCCCCCGTAGGCAACTATATATTTATAGCTTTTCTTAAACAGATGTCACATCTGTCACAATAGGACTGTTTAACCACCTACAATGTGTTTACTTTTCTTTAATATCTTCTATCATAATCCAGGAAACAGAAATTCTTAATGTCAAATAGGGCCATGTTTGAAAATCATTTTACATTATTAGGATTTTACATGTGATACTTGTCGCAGGTGGCTGGGAGGGCAACCCAGCCGGGACACCCTGGAGGACTGGAAGAGGGCTTACGCCTTCCCCAGACCACGTGGGGGTGACCGCCCTGGAGGCTGTGGGGACCACGGGTACAGAGCTTGGAAGCTCATCCCTGTAGTTTAGGGGGTGCCCGAATGCCTTGGGAGCCCTGGACCTCAGCACTTCCGCCACACCCGGGAGTGCTGGGGGGAAGAGGATCGGGGACACCCGGAGTGCTTCTGGGTACACAGCCGGCACTTCCGCCACACTGGGGAGTGCCAGTGGAAGATTGCCAGAAAGCACCTGGAGCACATCCGGGTGATTTATAAAAGGGGCCGCCTCCCTTCATTCAGGACTAGAGTCGGGTGGAAGAAGGACGAGGTCTGGGAGGAGGCAAGGAGGCAGCCTGAAGAGAAGTAAGGCATTGTGTTGTTGTGACCAGGACTTTGGTGACTTGGGGACTGTGGAACACTGTTGTAAATATGGAACTGTATAATAAACTTGTGTGGGGTGATTTGAGCGTGTCTGCCTGTCTGTGTCCGGGTCATGTTCCACATACTATTAATGATTTTTTTTTTCATTTTGTTTAGGTTATGTATTCAAGTATTATGATAATGTCATTGGGGCTCTCCAAGCAGTCACTTTTAATTAACAAAACATAGAGGTTGTTCAGAACATCCCAGTGGCCATCCTATATAAGCACAAGCTTGAAGTTTATGTTTTGACTGGACTTAATTTTTTTTCATTCTCATTAACCTTTCTATAAAAACTAACAAAATGCAAAATTCCATTAACTTCCACAAGGCAAATTTACAGCTGCCAAAGTCTTTCGAATATTAGAGGAAAAATGGAACACTTAGAGAAAAACTCGAATAAACACAGAGGGTAGATAAACACCACACAGGCAATGGCCGAATTGAGAGTCAACCCTGGGCTGTTGGAGCTGCAAGACAGCATTGGTAACCCAGCACCACCAATACACTTAATGATGAATATTTCTAGTTTAAAAAAGTAGATCTGAAACGTATAGAATGCAGGAAAGGGGTTTTTTTCCCCAAAAAAGAATAAGGCTGTGCTAGCATTCATGCATTAGTAAATCCTTCTCTTAACATTTATAATCCCTGAACTTGAAAGAAGAATGATGGCACGAGATGATAATTAATATGAAGAAACAGAGATGCTGCATTGGCACATAGATATTTACTTTGTTATTAGCATTTTTTAAAGTCATTTGTAAAATGCTAGTCTGTTTAATTATTGGGTGTACAGGAGTCCAAATAGCGTCAGAAGACATTCTATGAGGGAAAACGGCCTTGTGTGATGTTTGAATTGGAAAGAAATAGAACTATGTGTGACTTTTCAACCTTTGGATCTCAAACAGAACAGCACTTTATGGCTTTTCAAACAATAGCAGAATAGTGCTCTTTGACTAAAGATATACTTTGACTTTTGACCTGGAGGAAAGAACAGCTTTTAATGAGATCTGAATCACCACAAACGTGACTCCTGTGACTTCTGAACTTGAGAGCAACAGCAAGCTATGAACTTTGAAGTGATGTAGAACAGCTTTGTAAGAGACCTGAACTGCAGTTCAAGATGGTTGATTAACTGGGAAAAATTGTTCCCTAGATTATTTAATCTGGAGCAGACCTGCTTCACCGATTTGGGAGTGACAGATGCAGCATGTGAACTGCTTCTAATACAAAACTGTAGTCTCTTGCTCATATCTGGGTGGAAGTTACATAGAAAATGTACACTACTGAATTCTTTACTTGGATTTAAATGTTCAATAAATTAGATGGGACTTGGAGCAAAAATAAATAAATAAATAAACACATTGCTTCCATTAATAATTAGTAAGCTGCAAAAACTCAGAGCAGATCTTGCAAATCATGGTAATGTGTGTGAATATGCAGCCCCAGAGTTACACAAACACGTAAATCATACAGATGTAATCTACATTGTCCACTTCCATATTTTCTCCCACTTTTGTCGAACATAACAAATTAGTTTTGGAATTCTATTTTCTGATGTTTTATGCATGCTGGAAAGGGAATGGATTTGAAATGTCAAGAAAAATATAATGAAGAAATGAAAAGAGACCATGATGAAGATTTTAGGATGAGCCAGTAGCTGGCGTGCAGTCCCCTGAATGCTAAGAGAGGGCTTTTTATGACAACAATCCATAAATATTAAACAAAGCAGGAGAGGAAAACACACCTGTTGGCTGTGGGTGTGCGTGTAGGAGATGCTTAGTATGTATGCATCTACTGCACTTAATCAGATTCTACTGCTTTATTCCTTGTTTTCATTTTGTGTAACTAAAGATCCAGAAATGATTTTAGGTTCATTATTGCTTGTTCCGTCACAACACCATCTTAAGGGCAGTTTTGTACATGAATGCAACTAGGCTTTATAGATTATTAAAACAGACATGCAGCAGTTTCTTCAATAATTGAATTATTAAGTGAAGATGATTCTCAGGTCTGTAGTGAAAACGGAGATGTCAGTTGCACAGTCTTGCATAGCAAGCTCTTGGTTTATGGACCTAAAGCAGATATGTCTGATTACATGACTTTATAACAATCGTAAAGTAAAGGCTGCTAAACAAACATGTAGTAGCTGTAACAGTGAGGTTATACATACTTACTGGACAGGGGATGCGGTCACAGAGACAGCCTATGGCCAAATGACAGTTAGACAATAATTGTGGTAGTTGTAAGTCAGGAGGACATTTTATATACTGCATAGTTAGGCATATTAGTACAATGATCTGGTCATTATTTTTTCAGAAATTGGATTAAAAAATGCATTTTTTAAATGTCAGAAATGTATTGCATTCTGTAGTAAATAATGTATGGTAATATGTTGTACCAGATTATGTCTTTCAACACTGTATTTGCCTCTTTTATCTGTATGAATTTTCACAGTTATTCCGAAAGGAGGAATAAGAGGCAATTGAAAAAAAGTTTTCATTTTAATGTTGCTATTATTTGTTGTATAATGTGAAAAAATTCCATATCAACTTTTAACTGCAAAGTTTTTCTGCAATACATTGGATGTAAAGTTTGCTCAGTGATACAGAGAAATTATAAAATAAATTGTAAGCAACAAAAGACAGAATATTATGTTGATCAAATAATGTACCTGCTGTCTTCAGGAAACAAGCACTTGATTGATCACAGTTATGAAGTATACAGTATTTTCACAGTAGCTGTTTTAGTAACAATAAAAAAAAACTGTAGTTTCTGAAATTCTATCAGGTAACTCCCAAAACAGGATGAACACGGGGAACGTAAAGACAGAAAATGTGCAAAAAACTTCTCCGACCTTATTATAATTTTGCTTTAAGTTATGAGTCAACACCATTACAGTGTAATAACTCAACAGCATCTTTCATGCATCTCTGACACGTTAAGAGCTAAAATGGAACACAATACAACGCACACAGTCATTGTTTGATGCTGAGATTTTGAAATCTAGCATACATAGTTTAATTTATTTTCACTTTACAGTAGCTATGCAAGGCTATAAAATAATTATTTTTTATATTTGTGTTTTAAAATCAATCTGTTAGTGGTGGAGGTTGTTTAAAAGAGAAGCAAAAATTAATTTTCTGCCATGAAAAAATTAGGATTTCTTAAAGAAAAATATGGAGAAAGATTATCAAAGGGAGTAATAAATGCACATAAAATAAAATAATGCATGGTCGTGATCTCTCTGCTTTGGTGTCTTAACCACTTGTCTATATCACAGCACCATCGAAAACTACCATTTACCCTCCGATTCCATTTTCTTCACAGTCTCTAAGCAAGTGGCATTCCTCCCATGCCACTCCATATGTTAGACTGGAAATTGAGAGAGCTGAGTATTATAATCCCGCACAGGATTAGAATTACTTTCAACATCAGACCTGCCCCTGGTGGCCACTGGGTGTAGTACATTCCATTTAATGATTTTTCATTTATTATAGCATTTTGATAACCTAATGCTACTTAGGCTAGCCTTCAACCAGGTATGCCTCACAACTTCCTTTTTAGTGTGCTTACTAAAATACTTGATCTACCAATTCCTATTTACTTTTATTTGCCTACACCAGCAATAACATAACATAGCATTCTGAATACTGCGAATACTGCAAATCAGGGTCACAGCGGGCTGGAGTCTATCCTAGTTGCAGGAACAACCCTGGGCAAGTCATCATATCGTCACAGGTCCCACTCACGCATACGCACATACTGTTTAAGATCAACCTGCATGTCTTTGGGATGTGAGAGGACAATCTGAGTAATCTCAGCAAAACCCACACAAGAGACAGGAGACCATCCAAACTCCACACTGACAGCAGCAAAGCGTGAGGATTTGAACCCAGAACATTGGATCCATAGGGCAGCAACAACAGCTACATATAATAATACAAATTAGTAATGAAATATTGTAGTACTAGGGTGTTGTAGCCATTATGGAAGAAGGGGTCTGAGTTGCCTCAAAAGCTTGCATATTGTAATCTTTTTAGTTAGCCAATAAAGGGTCTCATTTTGCTTGACTTCTAATGAAATATTGCTAATGCTTTTGAAAAGAAAAAAAAACAATACATATATTGTTTTTGTAAAAAGGACTAAGGAAATTGCTCTCTGTGAAAATTTAGGACTAATGATTTGTCATTCAGTATAAACAGAATATTATGCGATGTTGATACTAAAATGTAATTCTGAAATTTATTCTTTGTCAGTGTCCTTCATTCAGTGTCTGTTGGGAAACTGCATTACAGAAGCACAGCTGACATTAAATAATAAATTTCTACAGGAAACAAACCCAGTCTTGTCCATATCTATCTGGCCTGGGAATTCTGGGCAATAAAAGCTAAATTCTTTGATGTAACTGTGGCATTTTTGCAGTATACAATATATCAGTTTTTCTCCTACCTAGATAAAAAACTGTTCAATAGAAGTTTAATGGAATCCCTAAATCTGTCGTTTCTTGGGAGCAGTGAATCTCATATGGAAGACATACGACTGTCATATCAATGAAACTTATGGGCTAAAGCATAGCAATTTAGATGCACACACACAAAAAAAGTTAGACAAACTTAAAAACAACTTTAATGGTTTGCAAGAAAAATATTCATTATCTTACACAAGTGCTTTTTAGGACCTGCTACATTTCATGGGGACCAGATAATAATTAATTGCTATTCACACTGTATATGTGGTCATAAATTTTAAGCCATAACAACTTGATGAGAAGGTTCTCTGCACATTCTCTTTTTCTTTTTCATACTTTGAAGATGCCAGACCAACTGGGATGTATCGACTAAGTTCATTCTAGGAGTCACATGGGCTCTGAGTAATTTTCTTAAACTGACAGCATACCAAAATTGAAAATATGGAAAAAAACTGCATTGCTCATTTGTTATTTGTTCTCCGCCCTTTGATAAATGTGTCAGTGATGTTTAACAAATTATGCTGCATATTTTAAACTGGAAATACATTAAAAACAGTAAAAGCAACCTGTGTTTGTCTGATGCTTCCAAGAAGTATCCATCTTATGAGAGATGAACATTATTTAATTAGGTTATATGGATTAGAACAGAAAGCTACAAAGACAAAGGCTCCCCAACACAGGGAGTAGAACTGCACCAATGAGCAATACCACTGAATGCATGCATGGTATAAGTGAGCAAGTCGGGGGAATGAGTAAAACTGATTACTGAAATGAAAGCAAGGGGAACCAAGAAATGTACAGAAGTCAGAAATGGAAATTTGTCGGTATATTTTTGTAGCTATTATATCAATCTTTCAACAAAATGTAATGTCTGCATTGAAATAATATTCTGTAATCACCAGAGCTGAATAGAGAAAGTTTGTGAATGAGTGACAATATTAGCATTGAATTCAGACTTGAGAAATTCTGTGGAAAATTAAATTTAATACAAGTAAAACTGAAAGTATATCTTATAAGAAGGACGTAGGAGGTGTAGTGGACTATTTACTTTCTAAATCCAGTGTTGAGAATTGATTTAAAAAGCTGATAGGATTATAGGTTATGTCTTGTGAGAAAAGGTAGGCTATGCATAAGGTATAAAGTGCGCTAGTCAGGCCTTGATTGGAATATTCTGTGCATGTTGCAATTTACAGATTACAAAAAAAAATTACACATAGCAGCTCTATAAAAAGTCATGAGATAAGCACCTAGACTAAAGTCAGGACTGAGTGGGGTGAACTATAAGCAAAAACTGAAAGATCCTTTTTCCATTCAATAAATAAAAATGAAGTGGTGGCATGTCTGAAGTGTTAAAAATTAGGAAGGGAAATAATACAGTGGACCCAAGCTATTATTTTCTTCCACGAGAGCAAGGGGACAAATATGGACACTTATTATGAGTAAATTTCAAGGAAATATTAGGAAGATTTTCCTAACATGGAGAACTATAGACATATATTATAGAATAAGCCATCCAGTGGAGTGGTGGGCAATAGGACTTTGCAGCCTTGTTATTTCAAATTAAGTGTATGGGATTGACAAGCTCTGTTGGGCGGAATGGCATGTTTTTGTCAAAGGTATTCTTATATTCCATTGTTCACATTAGGTGTAGTGATAACCAAGGGTCAATGTAAATACATAAAAAAATTATAATTTTACACCAAAAATATGATTATCTAAGATGACTTAACAATTACCTCAGTAGGTTTACAAGTTGAAGAGAAAAAATAGAGAAGAAGAGGCAGCTCAAAAAATGTATAAGGCAAATAACAACAACGTTAAATCATAAGACTTGTAAACACAAGAGAACAGCACTTTAACAGGGAAATTAGAAATGCCAAAAGGCAGCTAGAGAACACTATTACTAATAATACAAAAGTCAGCCCTAAAGGGTTCTTTAAGTAATTTAGCAGCAAGACAATTGTCAGGGGGAGGTGAAGTGTGTTAAGAACAGCATGGGAGAAATAAACATGCCAGTAAGTACAAGGAATAGTCAGGACGGGTGCCACAAAAACTAAAATAGCTAACAACATCCAAATTACTATCGTCGTTTCCAAAAGGATGCTGATTCTGTTATTGAAATTAATAGCAAATGTTTTCATATGTTACTATAAACTACAGAAATGTAAAACTGTATGCTTTGCTAAGAATGTGAATGTTTATTCTCAAAAGAACTTATAAAGGGCATGTTAATATAGCAGCAAGCCAAGAGAAGAGTGTCAGAAGTAATTTGTGACAGATGGGTATCAGCAAGAGTGAAAGGGAAGGTCTACAGGACGGTAGTGAGACCAACTATGTTATATGGGTTGGAGATGGTGGCACTGACCAGAAAGCAGGAGACAGAGCAGGTGGTGGCAGAGTTAAAGATGCTAAGATTTGCACTGGGTGTGACGAGGATGGATAGGATTAGAAATGAGTACATTAGAGGGTCAGCTCAAGTCGGACGGTTGGGAGACAAAGTCAGAGAGGTGAGATTACGTTGGTTTGGAAATGTGCAGAGGAGAGATGCTGGGTATATAGAGAAGGATGCTAAGGATAGAGCTGCCAGGGAAGAAGAAAAGAGGAAGGCCTAAGCGAAGGTTTATGGAAGTGGTGAAAGAGGACATGCAGGTGATGGGTGTAACAGAACAAGATGCAGAGGACAGAAACATATGGAAGATGATGATCCACTGTGGCAACCCCTAATGGGAGCAGCCGAAAGAAGAAGAAGAAGAAGAAGAAGAAGAAGAAGAAGAAGAAGAAGAAGAAGAAGAAGAAGAAGAAGAAGAAGAAGAAGAAGAAGAAGAAGAAAGCAGCAATGGTGTGGGTTTGTAAAGCAGGACCCTGTTTCACTAATAGGTTACAATTTTATGAGGAGGCACCCAATAAAGTTTTTATTTAGTCATGTTTACATATAAAAACAAAAAAATTGCTTTCCCAGTTGAAAATGTACACAGAAATTCTTAAATATTTACATTATTTGAAAACAATTTTTTGGCAACTAGTTTGACAGAATGTTTAAACCTAAAACAGTTATATGATGCATATGAAAAGCAACACTTTTAAAATATTTATTATCTCTGATAATCCTTATTAATGGCACTGACTAGAAAGAAATGTCTGATGTGGTTTGTGTGCGTCTTTAAAGCGACTATCCTCCCTGGTTCACTGAAGTTAAATTCTGTGGGTTTTTTTTTACGTGTCTATTATCACTAGAGATGATTTCTAGCTTCTCAGCATTTCCCCCTGACACACACTTATCAAATCATCTATATCACCTCCAACCATTTTAGCTGCATGTTTGGTAATCTACTGGAGCTTTTTAAAATTTTGATTTGTCACACCACTTTAACAGGCAATGAAGCTGAAAGCAATGATAGACTGGATCACACTGAGATAAACAAATAACACAGGGTCTTTGTCCACTTTAAACAGTCTGAGTTTGCAGAGGAGAAATACATTCTGATTGCATTGTAAATAGTTTTGTATTAATATTCCAAATAAGACTATTATCTAGGACAGTTCTTAAGTATTTATATTTAGTCATTAAATAAAAGGTGAATGCATACTGTAATATTATTAAAAGGTACAATGACTTCGATTTTCTTTAGATATGTTTGTCCAATCACACTATTGTAATATAAAATAGAATAACACTCTCATAACATGCTCCCAGTTGTTAGGAAGTGGAAGCCATCTTGGCAGCAGTTTAACTTAACATTGTACTCTGAGAAAAACTCCCACAAAAAGACAGTGAACGGACAAATGTCACAGAAAGAATAACCTGGCTAGGACTCGATCTCAGCATTAGGGAGCTTAGAGGCAGCAGTGGCCACCACTGCCCCATCATAGCCCCAGAGATATGTACACTTTACAGAAAATTATTAAATGACGGGACAAACATTTCATTGAAAATGTGTTATCTACTTGATAAACATTTTAAACTATCCCATTACTTAACATTCAGTATCAAACAGTTTAAAAATCATTACAAGGCCATAAAATTATAATAAAAGTACATGTATGTAAGTCAATGCTTTGCTTGTCTAAGACTGATGTTTAGCATATCTGTCTGTGTAAATGTAAAGCAGACTACTGCCCTTGAAGATATTCTGCTGCTTACTTTTAATGTCATTGACTAATGTTAATTACCTTAAAAATGTGCATACATTGCACTAATAAATAACACATTTTAGATTAAGAGTTTTGACAAATTTTGGAATGAGTTTCAAAGATTTCTTTCTGTGCACTTAAACTGGTGACATTGCTTATCATAAATCCTTTGTTTTAATTTTTCAAAAATACATATTTCATTAAACTAATGTTGAAAAATACCACATAGGCTCTACCCCAATGACTATGAAATGGATTAAGCAGGAATATTTATGTTAAATTGTAACTACATTAAATACCACATTTCAATAATGCTTTAATCCACTGGATTTTTAAATTTACTCTAGTTTTCGATTCAGCTTTGCAATCTTTGGTCATTTTGTTTCATTTCATTATTTATAAATTGGAGTTAAAAGCAGCAGATAAAATAAATACTAATTGATAAAGTGATTGTTTAATACCAAGAGTTTCTTCTATGTAACAAACATTTAGAAATAAATTGTTTTGTCTAAATAAGATTAACAAAACACCAATATCAGCACTGCAGGGTTCACCTTGGAGCACCAGTTATACTGTAACTATCCAACAAGACTTAACAAATGGTTTTTTTGACCTTAATAAGAACATAAGAAATTTGACAAGCGAGAGTAGTCTATCAGGCTCATTCATTTAGCTAACAGCTAATCTATCCAAATATTTCATCCAGGTACTTCTTAAACTTTGTCAAGGTCTCTGCTTCAACTACATGTCATAGTAGTTTGTTCCACATTCCCACAACTCTTTGCATGGTGTGTTTCCAAGCTTCTGTGTTTAAATACACTTTCTTCCAAGTTCCATTGGTGTCCTCACAAATGGAGTTTGCCATTTAGTCATAAGAATTATACATTATCTACTTTAATGATGCCTTTAAGATTAGGTCCCCACATAGTTTTCTCTGCTTAGGTTTAATTCTTGGAATCTGCTAAAGTAGGATATATTCTTAAATTCTGGGATGCACCCAGTTGTTCTCCTCTGCACAGTGTCAAGTGTTGGTATGTCTTTCTAGTAGTTGGGTGACCAGAACAACACACAAGGTTTACAGTGGACCAATGCCATATCTTTCTACAGGGCTAATCTACAGTACATGTGTCTGCCACATCTTGTTAAGTAGCAAGACCTTAGCAAAGACTGTGTTTAGTGACATAAAATGTACTATAGCGAGCCTTAAAGGTTCTATTGTAAAGTGTTATCGTGCTTCTGGGCACTCTGCGATATAATCATCATAAACCTGCCTGAAAATGTATTTAGCACTTTTTTATATTATTTACATTGCTCTTTAGTGAGATCTAAGATGAATAAGATATTTTATTCACAATGCTGTTGGAAAGGGTCACAGCCTTTTCAACTTTAAATTGGATTATGGAGGATACGTTTGTTAGATGATGGCTTATAGCAAAATAACAAAGGTTGTTATACAGATGCAAGTAGAGAACAACCGTGAGGCTTTGACAGTCCTGGTAATACCTCAACTGAGTGTTAAGAGGAAGCTATCGATAGATCTCTCCTTCTGTGCCTTTAGGACAAATCAGCAACCAGAATACTGACAGCACTTCCTCCCCCCACCCCCCTTCCGTTTGGATGCCCCACCTCTTCCTACAAGGACTAGATACAAAAACCAGCAGCAATAGAAGTCCTCATTTAGTGTAGGAACCCACATCCGGGAGTGCACTACAGCTCTTTGACAGTGAATTTTATAGAAAGTACTCCAGACTTCGTAACAAGGGTGAATGGATAAATTAATTAAATATTTGTGTCTGGGAGGAGTATACGTATTATTCCACTATCTGCTGGGTTGACCTAATATGTACAGCTTTACGATGTTGTAGAAAACAAGAGTATTCATAGGAAATCTCACATAGGAACATAAAAACTCCACACACGCACACAAGAAACTTTTCAGGCCAAGATTTCAACTCATTACCCTTTTTGTCTTATCCAAGTATGAAAAATATTACAGTGTGATCTATCAACAGAATGCTCTGCTATAAAAGGATTAGAAGTCAATACAGGGATGATCAGAAAATCCAGAACAAAATCAAAACACTCTTTGGTCAAAGTATAAGTAATTCAGAAAGAATAACCAAAATGAAAAAGCTGTGAAAATTTATAGTTGTAATTTTGTGCTGATATTAATGACCTTTAAAATGTAAAAACACCAACACTCTTAATTTTCAAAATCTTAATCTTGAATGTTGTGAAGCACAGAGTTATTTAAAGAATCACACCAATGGCATCACACAGTATATGACTCTTGGAGCCACAGTCATCACAACCATGCATAGTGCCACAGTAACAGAACCACAAAATGTCAGAGTTCACAAAAAACTGCATTGTCACAAAAATATGTAAAGCATAAAAATTTTTTAACATACCCTAGAAAAATAGCACTATGGAGGATACAATAGTGGAATGATGGTTTGCATTCTTATTTTTCAACAAAACATTTGGAGTTGATTCCTTCTCATTAGTTTTAACCTTTTTCTTTAATTAAATCTACTCTCTATATATAAAATCCTAAGCCTAAAAGTACAACGATTTTTTGCTATGATTTTATGTGATGGGCTTATTTTAAAATCTACATATATCTACAGAATTTATTGAACTTTAATGTAATGTTGTTAGATTTTCAGATTCTTATTCCGTTTTTAAATTATAAAGTAAAAAATATCAAGAAATCACGTCTCGTGAGACAAGACTTTGTGCCACTGGATTTAACCATGCCCGGGGCCAGAAATAAAAGACAAAGAGTAGATGACAAAGACAGCTGCTGTATAGGCTTTTCAATGTTCGAAGCGCAGCACATGATGTAGATCACGCAGCACAGCAGCAGCAGCAGCAATCCAGGAGCTGATCGAGCAAGGAGGAGGTAAAAAAAAAACTGTATGTGTTTCCCATTGTATCACCATTTAAGAGGGGGTTTCGGAGGAGCAACCGCATCTCCTTGGGGTGCGTTTAGCTCCCCTCTTCACAATGCAAGCGGCAGAGACGCGAAGTGGCAGGTGTGTAGTGCAGGCAAGGGGGGTTGGAGAGCAAAGTAAGCAGGGGGTAAGGTCCCTAGTATTTCTATAATTACTTTGGCCCTGGCACCAAGCTGCCCCGACTTATGCCATATTGTCTCCAGAGTTATTATTTTCATTTTGGGCTTCCTTATACCAGAAAGAAAATCCATGACTACTGTATACAAAGAAGCACTCCAATGCTAATGCAAATACTAAATGGTAATAAAAGTCTGGTAATAAATAATTTGATGTTAGTTTGTACCTTTCCATCATTCCACTTTCTCATCTGGGTAATGTTGTTTAATAAGAGATTTGAGGAGCTCAGGAAGGTTAATAAAAATTTTTGAACACTCTTATGGAGTTTTTGATTATACTCGGTGCAAGGCAGGAACCATGACAAGACAACCTGGAGCACACACCCACACTTATTCATAATGGACCATTTTAATGTCATCAATTAACCTTAACAGTACATTTTAAGTGTTTGTTCCTGTCAGCATTTGCTATTGCAAAAAACATGTTGTAGACAAAGCAGGCTGAGATAATGAATGAGTGGCGTGCACTACATACATGGCAATATACTTTCATAATGATTTTATGTCTCTGTTTAAATGTGCTGGTGTTATCAATGTCTCAGGATTAAAAAACAACAATGATGCTAATAAAGATAAATAAAAACGATTACATTGTATTCATTCATTCGTTTTCTTGAACCTGCTCTTTCCAATGAAGTGTTGTTCTGGATAAAGCCTGTCTCACCTTCTTTGAGGACAAGGCTGAACCTGTATTAGACTGGAGTAAAATCCACTGAATGTCACACACACTCTCTCACAGAGCAGGACAGCTGAAAGCTGCAAATCAATTTAGTGCACAGGCCTTTGGGATGGAACAAAGCTCACTTATATATGAAGAACTTGGCAATTCATGATCGAGGATATGAACCCTGGACTCGGGGAGCTGTGAGAAGGCAGTGCCTCATCTATATCTGCCTATATATGAAAAATTTTTATCTACCATAGACAATGTTAAATTATGGTAGTGAATTCTGATAAAGGTTGAATAATGTGGCATTGTTTCTGATTAGCTAATCATAGTAATTCCCTGTAATTGCTACCTCTTGCATGTGTCACTTCAGGCCAAGCATCTTATTCAAGCTCTCAATAAGAATCACCTATTTTGTTTACCGGTGATTTACTCCCATAGCACCTTTCGCTTGACTTCACAGAGGCGTTAAGAAGACAAACCTGCTTACCTTGCACAACTGAGGTTAAGGAGTTCCTGAAAAAAATCAATCCCTCCCCGCGGAAAGTCAGCCCTGACTTAATTCAATTTGCCGCAGCTCCAAACAGGTGCTGTTACGTTCACGTTCACATTTCAAATCTCATTTTACTTGGACAGGTAGACAAAAGAGTAAGCTCTGGCTAGGCTCGAGCAAAATCAATTTCAGAGCAAGGAAGCGACAGATGTGGTTCCAGCTATAAGCTTTGTTCTTTAGGCTCAGCATTTTCAGTCTATGAAACTTTAATTTAAATTCAACGTATGGTTTACTAATCATTTTCATTAGAGCGTGTATTTAGATTAGGACAACAGTAATCCCTTAATCTTTTTGGGAAATATTTTAAGCTTTTAAAAAAATGTATGATTTGTTTAAATGAAAAATGTCCTGAAATTAAATGACATCAAATTGATTCAGACTGGAAAGCAAAGTAATGGGGTCAAATAAGATTTTAAAAAATAAACAGTGTTAATTTACTTGTTCCCATATGAGTTATCACATATTATTTATTATTTACCTTTAATTTTGGACAAACACATGCAAAGGTGTGAAAAGAGATTCTGTTTTACCAGAGTTGTCACGTCACAGACTATGTCTGTCTATGCATCATGAGTGGACAGAGTTGTATTGTAAATGCATCTTATAGTGTATATTAAGATTATCAAGTCTAAAAGGTGTCTCAGCATACAGACTAGTCAAATGAGCAGAGATAAGGATGCCTACACTCTTGCAGTGGTCTTTGCTTTTTTCAATAGTAGCATCCCATATCTTAACTCAGTCCTTTACATTACTAATTACAGCACAAAATGTCATCAAGTGAATAAGACACTGAACTATAAAGCACACATTTACTTGTTCTACATACACCAATGATTTCCTACATAACACTCATTCAGTCAGGTATCCTAGCTGTGCTTTATTTTTAGAAAATACATGTAAACATGTTGGCACGGTGGCGCAGTGGGTAGCGCTGCTTGCCTTGCAGTTAGGAGACCTGGGTTCGCTTCCCGGGTCCTCCCTGCATGGAGTTTGCATATTCTCCCCGTGTCTGTGTGGGTTTCCTTCCACATTTATACTGCAGCTTTGCACAGGGAAGACTTGGGGGTTGGTAGCAGGACTGGCATTCCAGCCACCGTTAAAAACCTCACACTGTTCCATTGTGGTGCTGAGGTGTCACCCACTGGACTCGGTTTCCAATCCAGATGGGTTGTTTTGTGGTGGGTGTGTCAACTATCATCACATGCTCCCAACTTTTCTCTGTAATTCTAAAGCAGGGTCAAGAATAGACAAATTGGACATGAAAAGTAGATGTATAAGAGAAAGGACAAAAATCCAAAAACTAAACCCATTTAACCATCAAATAAAATGGCAGACATAAAGTAACTCTACATGGATGGATGTTCCAAGGGCACAAAACTACAGGGTCAGATTTCTACTTCTAATTAGTGCTGTTCTTGAATCTACAGCTGATCAATAGATTAGTACTATCTAGTGGTCAGTAAATAATAACAAAGTACTGCATAGTCTATTTTATCCATCTGTCAGCTGTAATCTCATGATACAAAGTTCATAGGCCAAACTTGATGTGATAAGGAGTTTCTTCCAAAGCAAAATAGACTAAGGTCACCAAAACAAGTTTTGGAGCAGGCCAGAATCTTGCCTGGTACACCCAATAGAGGCTCACCAGACTTCGTGTTGGCTTTTAAGGCATCTGTTGGCTTCAGATATAGAGCAGGATCCAAAAATGTAAGATGGTAAAAAACAAATTTCAAAATATATACAAAAAGCCACACAAGAGAAAGGATGACTGTTAACCTTTGGCTAGTAAAAACAGGGCCAACAAAAAACCTCTAAAAATAAA
This sequence comes from Erpetoichthys calabaricus, assembly GCF_900747795.2. Classification (NCBI taxonomy): domain Eukaryota; kingdom Metazoa; phylum Chordata; class Cladistia; order Polypteriformes; family Polypteridae; genus Erpetoichthys; species Erpetoichthys calabaricus. The sequence continues at coordinate 72,112,465 of NC_041405.2, forward strand.
ATATATTTCACAAATATAGAAAAGTACAAGGCAAAAGCTCCAGAGAGCAAAAAGAGGCACAAAAGAAGTTGCCTAAAAGGCAACCCATGGCAAACAAATCCCAATACACACTCCAGAGACAGAATCTGAGAAAAAAAAGGCAAGAAGGAGAAGAAAAAAAAAAAAAACTGGGTATCCAAACAGCAAAAATGATACTTATAAAACGTCACAAAACACAAATGACTCTCACTCGTAGGCCTGACTCCTAGGCAGACAGTTTAAATAGCCTGAGGTAAGGCCCAGGAGTGATAGATAGATAGATAGATAGATAGATAGATAGATAGATAGATAGATAGATAGATAGATAGATAGATAGATAGATAGATAGATAGATAGATAGATAGATAGATAGATAGATAGATAGATAGATAGATAGATAGATAGATAGATAGATAGATAGATACTTTATTAATCCCAAGGGGAAATTCACAAGTTTGATGATGTAAGGCTGGTCCTGCCTCTTGGTGCCCCACCCACAAAGAACATGGAATAGAATTACATTTAAAGGAATAATATATAATTATCTTATCACATACTAAAATAACACAGATAACACCTAGACATGAAAAATAGTAGCTTAAGCTTAACAAAACATCCATCCATTTTCCAACCCGCTGAATCTGAACACAGGGTCACAGGGATCTGCTGGAACCAATCCCAGCCAACACAGGGCACAAGGCAGGAACCAATCCCAGGCAGGGTGAATTTCCCATTGGGATTAATAAAGTATCTATCTATCTAACCCACCACAGGACACGCACAAACACACCAAGGCCAATTTAGAATCGCCAATCCACCTAACCTACATGTCTTTGGACTGTGGGAGGAAACCGGAGCGCACCCACGGGGAGAACGTGCTAACTCACCACAGGAAGGACCCGGGAAGCGAACCCATGTCCCCCAACTGCGAGGCAGCAGTGCTACCCACTGCGCCACCCTTAACAAAACAGTAAACATAAAATACACATACTGTAACTTCAAACAGATACATAACATTACTGTACTTGACTTAGTATGCATTGGTTCAGATTCCCAATAAAATATAAAAAAGGAGGAAAGAGAATAGGGAAATTCATGAGAAGTAAAGATAACTCAGGTTTATTCAACTCTGGAAGTCGATTTTTTGGTCACCTGTTGCTTTGATCTGCCTTTTTTAATTTTTTTCTCCCTGCTTTTACTTCATTTTTATTTTGTTCCTCGTTGTCTTCTTGGCCATGCTCCCTTACTCCAACCTTTGTTAATAAGGACTCTGATTTAATCTGCAGTTACCTGCATCCTACAGAAGCATCCTGCATCTCACAGCATTTCACTATGGCATTAGTTTGCTTAGCATAGCTCTAGTTTATGCATCTCCTTTTGTAAAGTTTTTAGTTTTGGGATTTTTCTGGGCCCTGATTTTTTGTGGAATTTAAGATTTTGAATTTTAAGTTGTGTACATTTGGCTTACTTGTTTATTTTGTTGTAATCATGTATTGATTTTAGCTTTTTTATTCTTTGCCTTTAATTTGGTATTTAGATTCTTTGATTCTGAATTATTTTATTTAATACAATTATTAAATAAATATAGAGTGAAGTAGTAAGTTTGGCAAGATTTTTTGGTAGTTTTTGCTTTCCCATGTGTGGAAAAATCACTCTCCATCATTCTCCATCATTATGAACAACATCACACACATGGAGGATAAAGTAAGTGTGCTGTTTTTGTTCCCCTTGCTCACATGACTGCTGCCCAAGTGGTCTTGTCAAGCAGCACTACTTTTTCTTTTGTTAGAGCTAAACATCACACTAATGGTGGGATCGGGACTGGTCTTTTACCTGTAGAAAGTATACAAAAAATAATCCTTGATAATTCCATCCAAATGGTACTAATGTATACTTTTTCTTAAATATGATATACAAATCTACTCTCTCTCTCTCTCTCTCTCTCTCTCTCTCTCTCTCTCTATGTATATATATATATATATATATATATATATATATATATATATATATATATATATATATATATATATATATATATATATATATATATATATATATATATTTATATAGATATATATCTATATATGGCAGAGAAGGTCTGTGATACGGTTTGCATATTTGCAGCTGGAGATCCACAAAGGGAGAAAAAATGAATCACGTATCATAAAGTAGTTTTTATTCCTGAGCTTACGATTCAAACCACCAACAAACACCCCGATGTTCATAATAAATAAACTGTACACCCAATACCCCCCCCCCATCACACTGACTTACCCACCCCCCCTCTCCCACCCCCTCCACGTAATGTTTTGCTATATATTGCCTTTGATTCTTGTAAGTCTAAGCATTATCCTCTGATGAAGACCCCTGGCAGGGGTTGAAAGCTCAGGAATAAAAACTACTTTATGATACGTGATTCATTTTTTCTCCCTTTGTGGATCTCCAGCTGCAAATATATATATATATCCTAAGCCTAAAAGTGCAAAGGTGATGTGTTTATGTCACGTTTTTTTGTCACGCTTTAAATCGAGCTTATTTTAAAACCAACATACAGTATATATGTTTGGTATCATTCTTTTCAGACTTTATCGAACTTTAATGTGATGTTGTTAGATTTTCAGATTCTTATTCAGTTTTTAAATTATTAACTAAAAAATATCAAGAACTCACGTCCCACAAGACAAGAATTTGTGCCAAGAGATTTAACCAAGTCCAGGGCCGGAAATAAAAGACAAAGAGTGGGACAGCTGCTGTACAGGCTTTTAAATGTTCGAAGCGCCGTGCGAGATGCAGATCACGTGACATGGCAACAGCAGCAGCAGCAAACCAGCAGCTGATTGAGTAAAGAGGAGGTAAAAAAACTGTATTTGTTTCCCATTGCATCATCATTTAAGAGGGGGGTTTCAGAGGAGTCATTGCATCCCCTTGGGGTGCGTTCCGCCCCCCTCTTTACAACATGAGTGGCAGAGACGCGAAGTGGCTGGCGAATGAAGCAAGTAGGGGGGAACCCCCTAGTTATCATATAAAAGTTGCAAAAATGACATTCAATGATGTAGAAAACTCCACTTACTTAGTGGGCAATATTCCTGTGCCCAGTCTGGTTAAACTTGTATGACAGATCCACATTTAAATGCTTGTGTACTGAATGCATTCTTCTTCTAAGTGGTTGGATTTCCAGCTTTTGCTGTTTCTGTATTGCTTCTTTAAACTACTATTTATTTCTTTTTCCTGCCTATATATTTATTTAGTTATTTATACTCACAACTGCCGTGCTGTTGATCAGGTGCCAGTCTTCCTTCTCGTAAAAAATGTTTTCGGCTCCTCTGTTACTGAGTCTGATTTCAGCAGTGAACTAACACATTTCTGCCCAATGCCACTAGCCATATGATAACATCTATAGTAATCCTTGCCGTCATTATATTTGTCAGCATGGAATTATCCACTCTTCCATGTTACTGGAATATTGAAAAAGAGTTGCAAAGTGTTGGGGTTGTTAAAAGAAAAAAGTCCTTAGAGTGTTTAATTACATTACATAGTATTTACTACAATAAGACATTCTGAAGGGACCAATTTTTTTCTCATAGCTAATAAGAAGATGACTGTAGCTGTTTTACTTCAAGTCACTGTAGGAAGGTGCAGAGTGCAACAGTGTCAAATGAAAAGAACATACATGCAGCTCATCGCTTTATTTATTTTACAAAAACAAAAGCTTTCCACTGTCATCATATGCTATAGTTTTTTCCTCTTCTTTGTTATTTAGATAATGTTCACATTTGCACTCAAATAGATTTAAATTATTTAACAATAATTCTATTGTTAGCTTTCAAGTCATTCAATTTTTACTTGTTGATTGTGCTGAACATGCAAAAACGGTTTTGTGTTTTTCAATTTGCTACTTAAAGCCTTTTCGTTTCATGTGTCAGCAAGATTTCTCAGAACAGAACTTCTGGAAAAGGCTTAAGGTGGCTTAAAGCATCTAACATGTACAGAATGTAAAGAATAAATCAGGTTGCAAAGTATATAAGAGAAGGTCTCTAAAATGTAATAACTATGTCATAGTGGAATAGGGTTACTGAAGATCAAAATGAAAAACAGGATTTCAGACCAGGAGAAAGACAAAAACTAGAGGTAAATCATTGTTAGCCAGGGCAGCATGGTGGTGCAGTGGTAGTGCTGCTGCCTCATAGTAAGGAGACCGGAGTTTGTGTCTCAGGTTCTCCCTGTGTGGAGTTTGTATGTTCTCTATGTGTCTGCATGGATTTCCTATAAAGACATACAGATTAAGCGATTTGGCAACACTACATTGGTCCTGGGGGGTGTGAGTGTGTGGTGTGCACACGGTGACTGACTAGCATCCTGTTCAGAGTTGGTTCCTGCCTTGCACCCTATACTAGCTGGGATAGGCTCCAGCACCCCCTGCAATCCCGGTCTGGGGTAAACAGGTTGGAAAAGAACATGTCTTATAAACCCATTTTACTGAATATTACCAGTTCAACACAGATTGAAATGCTTCCTAGGCTTATTACTCAGATTAGGTTTTCATTTCACTTACCAAAAATGTGTTGATTCTATTAATAACATATGCAATAGTCACTGGCTATTAAAGTCACATAAGCAGGTATTACATTTTTTAAATTAATTATATAAAAGTGATAGAAAAACTTTAGTGACAAAAAAATCATTTAAGTTTTTTGTCTCTGCAGACTTACAGTACTTGGTTCAGTTTTGGCTTTATGGATTAGAATATGTTTCTAAACTGATTTTAGTCTCACAGATCAAATCTGTAATTACAGTCTTTGTTGTTAGGTTATAGAGGGTCAGCTCAAGTTGGATGTTTGGGAGACAAAGTCAGAGAGGCAAGATTGCATTGGTTTGGACATGTGCAGAGGAGAGATGCCGAGTATATTGGGGAAAAGGATGTTAAGGATAGAGCTGCCAGGTAAGAGGAAAAGAGGAAGGCCTAAGAGGAGGTTTATGGATGTGGTGAGCAAAGACATGCAGGTGATGGGTGTGACAGAGCAAGATGCAGAGGAAAGAAAGATATGGAAGAAGATGATCCGCTGTGGCAACCCCTAACGGAAGCAGCCGAAAGAAGAAGAAGAAGTTGTTATGTTATAGCAGTTTTTTTTTTACACGATTACCACTGTGAATTGTTTTGCATGTTTTATTTCTTTTCTGTTTCTTCTTATGCTTTCTCAGAACATCTCTATAGGATAAATAAAGGTTATCTAATCTAATCTAATCTGATCTAATGAAACATTACTTGTCAATCTTGCTTGATCTGTTTCCATTCGTGTGTATTCACTGCCTGTTTTGGACTGATTACCTGTTTTCCTCACTTTTACTGATTTCATAGTGTATCCCTACTTATCTACACCAACACTTCCAATCCTAATTTCTGGTTTTGTCACTATTTATGATATTCAAAATTCTAACTTTACTTATATACACCTCTTCAAACTGTTTTTTTTTTCTTACACATATATTTCAAGTTACATGTTAAAAACTTTAAAATCCCTATGAATTCAATTTTAAACTATATATTTTAGTATTTTAAATACTTCATACATAAGTTGCTTTGAATTTTAAAAAATCTGTTTTATTTCAAATAATGGGCGGCACGGTGGTGCAGTGGTAGCACTGCTGCCTCGCAGTTAGGAGACCCGGGTTCGCTTCCCGGGTCCACCCTGCGTGGAGTTTGCATGTTCTCCCCGTGTCTGCATGGGTTTCCTCCGGGCGCTCCGGTTTCCTCCCACAGTCCAAAGACATGCAGGTTAGGTGGATTGGCAATTCTAAATTGGCCCTAGTGTGTGCTTGGTGTGTGGGTGTGTTTGTGTGTGTCCTGCGGTGGGTTGGCACCCTGCCCAGGATTGTTTCCTGCCTTGTGCCCTGTGTTGGCTGGGATTGGCTCCAGCAGACCCCCGTGACCCTGTGTTCGGATTCAGCGGGTTAGAAAATGGATGGATGGATGGATGGATTTCAAATAATAAAATGTTTCCTGATTTGGAAATATTTTTTGCATCATTTCCACATTAATTGTGTTATTTCAGACACGACTCAATGTGAAAAATGTATCTGTGATATGTAATAACTTCCCCACATTCCAGAGGGGTGACTTTAGTCTCACACAAACACTTGCATCTGACAGCTGTAGAATTCTCTTCACAAATTTATACATAAAGTAAATGAGATTTAAATATTTTTACTCAGCCATTATAAAAAGTGACCTATTAAAAAACATCATTTTTGAGTGGATGAAGCAACTGCAGGAAGCCTTTGCTCACAAATATAAAGCATGGGGTCCATTTTAGAAAGATTTTAGAAATCTTGTGCCCTTCTACTAAATTTGCTTCCATTCTGTAAAACCATTCTTCTGCACCTTCCTTCCTGATGTAACTACTCCCAGGGCAGTATTTTTGAGCATGTGGGCTACTACAATCTGGTGGTTTTCTATCTTACGACTATTATTATCTCGAGTCCTAGGGTCTACTTTTCTGATGTTGTCAGGGTGTCATTAGATCCTGTCCAATTTTGGAATGCTCAACTCTTCTTGCTGTTGTGAATGTCACTATTATTAAAATTATTGCATTGCTGTTTTGTTTTTTAATGCATATCACAATTTTTTGAATCGGTCATTAAGATGCTAATCCTGGTTGCAAAGAGTATGGTGCTGCACGTCATGACATTTGACATCATTAGTATGACACGTTACATACTGGCGTAACTCATATTTTATTATCCGCCTTTGGATAGAACACCTTTTTTCAACTATATGTCTGCATAACAATTTTTGGCTTAATTATTTTTGAGTTTTCTGCCCTCCCATTAATGACTTTCACTTTGAACTTTAACCTGATTCAATTTCCTGGCCTCAGCCTTAACGCTTGAATTTCTAGTTATCAAAAAAGAAAAATGTATGTGGATACAGGAAGCAGGTGCAATTTTCATACATCAAATAACTATTATAATATAAAACCACACCTGGAAGTGCTGCCGGAAACGAGTAATCAAGCACCTGGAGCACTTCCAGGTGCCTTATAAAAGGAGACAGCAGCCACTACTCAGATAGCCACAGTCGGGAAGAGAAGACGAAGCTTGACCTGAGGAGTGAAGGAGGAGAAGGAAAAGAGTAAAGAAAGAGACTTGTGGTATTGTGCTGTGCTTGTGCTTGAACTGTGTTATACTTGTTGGGAATGGGGAATGTGTTTCCCAAAAGGGGAAAAAAAAAAAAAAACGTGTGTGCCTTGAACTTGTGTCCCACGCTTGTCTGTGTCGGGTTCAGCTGGCAGTGCCAGCCTGGTGGGTCACAAGGTATAAGGGAAATCTGTCACAATTAACCTTGGGAAAAGTATAAAAGGGTTGGCTGAAAAGAAATGATCGGTGTGTGAGAGAAGGGAGGGTACAAAGAATTATGTATTCTAGCATCTGGCAATTTACAGTATCTCCATCCCTGGTTGGCGGTGGTGAATGCAAGGTTTTGTTGCAGCCAGAAATTAAGCTGCATGTCTTATTGATGTCATTGTTTAAATAAACTTCAGTTTCTAAAGTTGGACTGAACTCACAGTGGGAGGTTCTGTTCCAGTAAACAAATATGGCAGTGTGTTATGTTTAGGTTTTTAAGGGACTTAAATTGTTAATCTGGATACTGTACTTCCAGTCTGTCAGGTTACTGTTGCCTAGTGAATTCAATGCATGCATCAAATTATAGGGTATTTGATGCTAATATAAAAGTGGATATGTTTCTCAATTGAAAATGAAAAAGACTACTGTACAACAAATGGATTAAAACTTAATAATAATTTAAGGTTCCTGACTATTGGTCTCAAGCCTACAATTCTTGTTTTACCCCTTAATGAATGTTTGTCTGAATGATCGATCCCCATTTGTTTTGTTTTCTGGTTTAGGCTATTACAACCCTGTCACACAGAAAACAAAACCAACAATTTATACTTGACAGAAAATACATTCAAATTGGTCATTGTTAGAGCACTGCTAAGGGGCGGTGTATTAATTGTTACTTGCATTTGAGCTTATTTAATACCAGTCCTCTGTTAAAAAAAAAGAAAACAGCAAAACACCTAATACAGAATACATGTGCTAGACCTGCTCAAAGCAACATTAATACAGTACACAGCTTTTACTCTGTTAACTTTAAAGTCATAGGCTCAGTGTAGAAATAAGGAATCAAAAGTCTAACAAGAGTAACACTGGGGTCCAAATGCAGTCTAGCGTGACCTTCTGTTCTAAAGACTGGTTACTGGCAAAGCCAAGTTGTGTACCCTGCTCCAGTGTAATCATTTTTTTTTCCCTGAACTTTGAAGGTTTTTTACATCTACTTTTGTGCTCTTTTGAAATAGATGCAAGCACTTTTCAGTACAAATGGACAGATGTTGCTAACTTATAATCAGTATTTCTTTAGAGACCAGTAATTTCCTCTGACAATATTTGCATGCTGGGAATTCTCCTTCAAGTTTGTTATGCTTGCCCATCTTATTAATACTTACAGAGTAAAGCCACAGCAGTTCCTAAAGGACTAATTAGACATGAAAAAGTTCCCTCTTTCTTGGATTCAGCAAAGTACAGTAATTTTTATCCTGACTGAGTGTGCCATTTATTGTAGGAAAGCCAGAAATTCAAAGCAAAAATATTCATTTTCTTGGCTTCAAACTCAAGTTTTCATAACAGATTGTGCTTTTAAAAATGGATTTTAGAAAGAGCTGATGGAAAAGTATGAATCAAGATTGTAAATGTCGTACGGAAAAATTAGGTTGTTAGATGTGTGATGACACACCCATAATAGGTCTGATGTGATTTAAACTCTTCTTTACTATAATATACAGTATATAACTTTCACAATTACAATCCTGTCAACAAAGACAAAAAGACACTGACTCCTTTGCATGTGCAAAAATCCAGTCAATGATGAGTTCTTTTTCTTTAAGCCTGTGCATAAACTACTATAAGAAAAGCATCTTCTGGGTGGGAACTTTAGAAGCCAGTAGGGTAACAGGACACTAATTTTACAGAAGAGTTGTTCTGCAGCCTCTGCCATTTTTTCAGTAGTTTAAACATACTGTAAACATTAATGTATTCATTGTATCTGCAAAAATTTTGACTTATTCTGGGAAATTTTCCTATGCTCTTCTTTGCTCCTAGAGGCATATTGTATGTTAATTTTGGAGCTTTATATAATGGTGAATTTGTATGTTATTGCATGGCTTTACTACACCATTTTGTTTTCTATGGGTGCCACTCTTCTGTAGATGGTTTATTTATAGTCGCTTCCATGTTTCTCTGAATACACAACTGGAAGTACGAGATGCATGACATCTTTGGCTAGTATAAATGCCTGATCCATAATATTATGGATATTACAAACCTTCTAGTGCCATTCTTTATAATTTTGTGTTCCTGTCTTTGAACGTTTGCTTTAGATTTTCGGATGAAGATTTAGTTTAGTGTTTCGGTGTCAACAAATTGAAATATTGACTTCCTGGCTTCCTCTCTGATTTAGTATTCTATCTATCAGCCTTTTAACAGCTCTGGAAAGAACAGGATCTGTTTGTGAGAGCATCACTGGGTTATAGTCATGTTTCAGCCAGCATGTCTTCCTTAGTTAGGGTTCAAAGTGTTGTTTCTTGCTTGTTTTGTGGTATTTTATGACATTTATTTGTATTCATGTTTATTTCATTTATTATGTACATTTTTCTAACTGTATGTTGAAAAATTGGAAGGGCCCAGGTTATATCCCTTGAGTTTAGTGGGTGGTCCCACAAAAGGTGGGACCACCTGTCCATCACTGCCAGGAACAGCTCCTCCACTCTATTTAAGGCAAGGCCTCCCATAGTTGATTGCGGTTCATGGAAAGTGTTAGGGAGTGGAGAGTTTTTATGATAATCTGTGTTATTATTATTTGCTATTGTCCTTCAATTTTCAGGATTTCAAGCCTGACTTTTGTTTCTCGACTTTGTGTTTGGATTTTGCATTGGGCCTGGGTTTACTGATTTGTTTGAACCTGTACTCTGTTATCAACCTTGGTACTAGATTCTGTATTGGAACTTTGTTTGCTGCAATTCCTTTGTGCTATTCGGAGCTTTGGGGCTTGCACAGCCTTTTGTTAAGAAAAAAAACTTTTTATTTTATAAAGATTTCTCTCAGCCTCATGAGTTTCAGGTCAGATTTTTGGCAGTGTTTACCGTTTTAAGTGGACAACTTTGGAAAGTGTTTTGGTACCTGTGCTTTCGGGACTCTCGCAGATCACAGCAGTTATAAAAATAACTACAAAAAAACATGGAATATCACTTATATTACTTACTAAAAAACAAATACCTGTTTGGAGGACACTTGAGCATGAGTTAGTCAGCAGTGAAAAATAAACTGAAGGATGGCATGAAGAGAAGGAAGAAAACAGAGTTGTTACTGCTACACTAAGACAAGTATATATCTGTCTACTTCCCATCCTAAAGCTTCCAATAAATCATTCTTTCTGCTGCAAAGATTCATTTACAACAGTGATCCCTCCTCGATCGCGGGGGTTGCATTCCAGAACCCCCACGAAAGGTGAAAATCCGCAAAGTAAAAACCATACGTTTATATTGTTATTTTTATATTGTCATGCTTGGGTCACAGATTTGCACAGAAACACAGGAGGTTGTAGAGACAGGGACTTTAAAACACTGCAAACAAACATTTGTCTCTTTTTCAAAAGTTTAAACTGTGCTCCATGACAAGACAAAGATGACAGTTCCCTCTCACAATTAAAAGAATGCAAGCATATCTTCCTCTTCAAAGGAGTGCGCGTCAGGAGCAGAGAATGTCAGAAAGAGAGAGAGAGAGAAAACAAACAATCAAAAATCAATAGGGCTTTTCGGGTTTTAAGTATGCGAAGCACCACCCGACAAAGCAGCTGCAATAAAGGGAGCAATGTGAAGGTAGTCTTTCAGCATTTTTTAGAGGAGCATCCGTATCCTCTAGGGCCTGTGTTCCAACAGCCCCCTCTGCTCACACCCCCTCCGTCAGGAGCAGAGAATGACAGAGAGAGAGAGAGAGACAGAGAGAGAAAAGCAAACAATCAAAAATCAATAGGTGCTGTTTGTGCTTTTAAGTATGCGAAGCACCGCGGGGGAAGCATATCGTATATCACTGAGGAGTTTCATTTAATATATAATACGTGCTCTGATTGGGTAGCTGCTCAGCCATCCGCCAATAGCGTCCCTTGTATGAAATCAACTGGGCAAACCAACTGAGGAAGCATGTACCACAAATTAAAAGACGCATTGTCCACAGAAATCCGTGAACCAGCGAAAAATCCGAGATATATATTTAAATATGCTTACATATAAAATCCACGATGGAGTGAAGCCACGAAAGTCGAAGCATGATATAGTGAGGGATCACTGTGTAGAAGTCTGGTTTCTGTTAACCCAAAAAAAAATCACAGAAAATAGAAAAATGATAATTTAAGCAGCATTAAAAGTCACAAATCCCTGCAGTTTTAATACACTGTTGTGCACTTTCATTCCATTTCACCACAGCATTAATATCTGTTGTCTTCATTTTTTGTGTGACAAGACATACTGTATAACAAAGCAATAGGAAAATGTATAAAGGGGTGTCTAGCTTATAAAAGCCTGAGAATAGATGGGGCTTCACTACTGTGATTCTGACCACACTGAGCTCTCATAAAAAGCGTCAGCGACACCTACAAAACCACACTGAGAAAAAAATTACAGGAGTGGTTTAACTCTGGAATAAACCCTCACCAACACTAGAAAGCCATCACAAAAACAGATACTCTATAGTCATTTTATGCTTCACTTAGAGAAGCAAGAGGCCACAAGATATCTTGGCTGATAGGTTTTAACACAAGTGTTTCCTCTTTTGAAGCTTTGTTGAAGTTCTCTATTTAAGGATGAAGTCATGGAGAGCTGGAAGAAGGTCCAACCACTAGGATGTCAGCACAGATACCTGATATACTGCCCATCCTCTAGGGGGGAATACAGTTTTGACTGAGAATGGGTGATACCATTCTTCCTCTTTAAGCAAATGAACTGCTGTAAAGAAGACATTGAGACCAGTCCCATTACAAGCTAGCTCGGTGGTACAAGAGGGAGTACTAGCCTGATGTGTAGCTATGGAACCGCTGCCCTTGTCCAGAAATGATTTTGGGGCTTTAATGGCCCAAGATTGTTCAACTGAGTTTTGGATCTGATATGTTGGAGTGTAATGAGCTAACCACCAGAAACAGAGGAGTTCAGCTCTGGTGGCTTGGTTTGTTACTTCCTTTACATTTTGTACTCTACTTATCTGGATCCATCCTGTTCTGTGTATATAACGGTAATATACACATCATTTTCATGTTCAGTCACCATAATTGATTTTGAACACGGAGGAATCAATTTTTGGTGTTACTTCCATGCTTTGCCTTCAATTTTAAAAGTTGATTTTCATTAACATCTTGGTTTTCTTTATTTATGCAATGCCGTTTTGAAGATCACGTGAACTTGATCAACACTCCAACAACATAACAGATGTTACTGAATAAATATGTGCACTACACTTTATTCCTTGGTGGATAAAAACTTTAAAAGAATCTTTCTGCTTATTTCCCAAGTAGACCTTAGTGGTAGGACTTTAGTTTTGAATTATCTTTGAAATGTCCTTGACTCTAAAGTATCTCCTTGTCTTTTTACTCTTGGTAGCCCCAGTTAAGTTTTGATCTCATAATCCTGGCACTTGTTTTGTTTGATCATGTGTTTTATTTATTTATTTCTAATATCATCTCCTGGTATTTTTCAGTGCTCACAACAATCTCTAGGCACTTTAATGTAACTTATGTAACACTTGTTCTGACTCTGTTCATTAATTTGTATTTGGTTTTAATGAGAAGACAAGCAAAATGACACCTTTTATTCGCTAACTGAACAGATTACAATATGCAGGCTTTCGAGGTAGCTAAGGCCCCTTCTTCAGGCAGGATGTAATACAGAAACAGTAATTCACTCTGTTTATATAGACACTAGGACAGAGACAGCATTGGAAAACTTTTATGTGGATCATCTCAGGTTCAGGTCCGGTTGGGTAGTATGCACTGGTGCAGTGTGTTGCTGCACCAACCACACAACGAAAAAGCTCGGGATCCCGGTTGGCAACCCCCCCAGGCAGACAGGCAGTCCAGTCCCACATCTCAGAAATGACCACCTATCTACTGCAGCCAGGTTTTATATGGTCATCCTCTTGGCCTGGTTCAGCCGCTCGGGTCCTCAACAATGAGGATTATGTGAGACAGATCACCCTTGAGTAATCACGCCACATGACAGTAGTGATGTAACTGACGCACCCTTACAATGCAGGTAATGTGTCTCATTTGGGAATCCATGAGCAACTGCTCAATAAACTCAAGGTAAAACCTGTGATACCAAAGGATTCTCTGAAGAGAAATAGTACCGAAAGAGTTTGGTCTTCATTTCGGGTCACTGGATAGCATCCATGACCCCCAATGCTCTTCCATTCCGTCTACTGACTTCAGAGGAGGAGTCACCAGAGAAATGAATGTCTCTGCCAAGGTAAGTAAACCTCTTAATGTGGTGTACATTCTCTTCACTGACAGACACAATCCCTATGGTTGTGCCCAATAGGTCATTAAATGCCTAGATCTTGGTTTTTATCCAGGACCCTCAGACTCCTCGCTCAGTCTCCCAAGAGCCCCAATCAGAGCCTCCATTGACTCTGCAAAGATCACAACATCGTTGGCAAAATCAAGAATAGTGAATCTTTCTTCATCAACAGATGCCCCACAGCCTCTGGACCCCACGACCATGCCCAACACCAAGCCCATGCATGCACTGAACAGAGTAGGAGAAAGAAAAAAACACTTACAAACCCCAGGATCAATTAGAAAAAATGCAGAGATTCTGCCTCCACTATGCACAGCACTTACAGTATCAGCATACAGGCTGGCCATGATATCCAGCAACTTCGGGGGGAAGTGAGCTCCTACAGGCACATCCCTATTACCATTCTTAACGTGGAACCTTTGTGAAATTCTTTCACTTCAGCAGCAATGGAGACTGTGAGAACAACTTGAAAGTCACAGAGTCCTTATGGGCAACTTCAAGACAGAAAGACAGAAAGTAATGGGAAGTTAAACTGATGCTAAAATTTAACACATTACACCATAGTTTAAATAGAGACAAGAGTTTTATGACCTGATATGAAGAACATTAAAATCTCTCTGACTGATCCACATTGTATGGAAAACTCATCAAAAACATCGAAAGACTCTGCTGGACAGTTAATAAAAGATCTTGACTATACACTATTCTCCTCTCCTGCTAAATGAATCCTAGGCTTGGAGAGCACTGTTAATTTTTTACATTGGAGATGTTTAAGGTTTTCCAATGCTGTCTCTGTCCCAGTGTCTATATAAACACAGGGAATTCCAATTTGCATATTATAATCTGTTCAAGTAGCCAATAAAAGGTGTCATTTTGCTTGATTTCTCATTGCATCCATAATGGCTAACACAGTACAACACCCTACTACTATTTGGTTTTGGAAAATTCTCTCACTGTTATTGTTTAAACCTTATTAATGCTGTTATTCTTCTTATTAATTGGTCATTTACTTTTACCTTTTCTTTGATATTCTATTGAAATTGTCTTGGGAACCACTGTTTTGAGTTCCCATATTTAAGACAGAAGTACTGGCTGGTGGGTCTGTGCTTCTGGAAGTCGCAGTACGTGCGCCGTACGCACCACTCTTTTTATAAACTATTAGAGCACTGTAAACAATGGCCATGGCTGTAGATAATTTACAAAGCCTTTTTGTGTGTTCTTATTGATTTACTGTTCTCAATCATTAGCTGATGACTTCGGATAATTTAGTTTAGTGTTTTGAGGGCTATTTCATCTTCCAGTCTCTTATTGTTTAAATCTGTTTTCCAGGAAATTAAAAGTGTGCAATTAAACAATAATAGCTAAACAATTACTTTAAAAGTCAAATCTATGATAAAAAGTAAAATGCAGTTTTCATCTCTTTTATTAATATTGCAGGTGCATGTTGGACCCAACTTATTTTAGGGTTTATTTGCCTAAAAGAATGTTACTAATGCAGAGAAAGAGCAATTTATTTTCAATGCTCGATTAAAATCAAGATACACAGGGGAAAAATGAATGTGAAACAAACAGAAAACCATTCTGGTCACTATTTTTAGTATGACTGTCGCATTAAGGTCATCAGATACCTGCAATCTGGCAGATTCCACTGTTGCTCCACAAAGAGTTATTTTCGCTTGT
Organism: Erpetoichthys calabaricus; assembly: GCF_900747795.2. Lineage (NCBI taxonomy): Eukaryota > Metazoa > Chordata > Cladistia > Polypteriformes > Polypteridae > Erpetoichthys > Erpetoichthys calabaricus. The sequence goes on from NC_041405.2 coordinate 72,127,779, forward strand.
TGATGCTCAGGTCCATGTTTCTGTCACTAAGCAAATGTGTTTAATATTTAATTGACTTTTGGACCTATTTTGAAGTGAGAACAAAACAATAGGTCATTGTTTGTTCAGTCCAAAGTATTAGAAGCTGTGCTAACATGAAAGATGGTTTGGCCAGTAGCACTCTAATTTGTTGCTTTTTTCAGGTTGCTTATGTAAGGGTTTTAAAAAGAAAGGTGACAATGATGAATGACACTCATGACATGCAGTTCACTCCTAAAACTTTTCTTTAGAGTCTCAAAAAAATAATGTGCAGCACAAAGTTTTCTCTGCAAGTCAAACTATTATCCCACTTTCTCTGTAATTCTGTCTCTTGTTAGCCCTTTACAGAAAGGCACTTCATAAGGAGTCGTTATTCCTTTCCGCAGTAGCACAAAACAGGTGATATTTACTACTAAAAAACACTCTTAAATTTCAAATGACATTCATTTTTTGACATGTATACTTATTAAGCTTGGGAGTGAAAGTGAAGCTCACACACAATGTAATAATAATTGGTTTTCCTTGCCTGACACAGTTCTTTTTGTGATAGTTTTCATTTTCACAGTTGGTCTGTGCTGTAAATAAATGCACAATGCTTTTTGAATATTTAGATTGTCCACAGCTTCTACACACACAAACAGATGGATACGTGTGAGTAGGCAGCTATTGGCCACATCAAGTTTACATGTAATTGTATTTCATTAAGCAACCACCTTATTCTAAACCTGTGGGGGTGTGAGATATATTCACAAACCTGCAACATAAAGAGTACAACTACTTAAGAATACTAATAGCAAAATTAGGATTTTTAACAGTTTTTTGTTTTCAAACAAATCACTTTTTTGCAGAGAAAGTGTTAATAAAAAATACCATCACTTCACTTCATATCCAGCAAAAAACATTTTATCGTATAGCGAAGAAAGGAATAAAGAGTGGGATCACACAAGAATAAAGCAAAATAAAAATTCATAATTATTAACACTCTGAGACTACAAGTCCTAATGCTTCTAACGTGCAGAATGTTTGACCCAAATGACTTCAACAACAGCAGCACTCTAAAATTGTTTAGTTTCTGTTCAATTCAGTTTATTTAACAATTTCACTGAGTGCAGGTTCACAGGTAGATACAAGTGCAAACTTTACCAACTTCTAATTACATAGTATGTATACACAAAAATACAGATTAGTTCAATGTGGTTGAAAACTGATTAACATACGTGGGACACATAAATATCTGTCCATCGATTAATTATTGAACTGTGGCCAATTGACAATAGCTTTCTCTCTCTCTCTTTTTTTTTTTTAGAACGTTAGAATAATCTATATAAGAACAGGCCATTCAGCCCAACAATCTTGTCAGGTCTGTCCACTTAAAGCACTTTGAGCTGCATTATTTGTATGAAAATGTGCTGTATAAATAAATGTTGTTGTTGTTAAGTTCTAAAATAACATCAAATCCAGGTTTGAAAGACACTAAAGTTCTACTGTCTACCACACTACTTGGTAACATATTCCATGAGTCTATGGTTCCCTGTGTTTAACAAAAAAAAAAAAACCAAACTTCCTAATGTTTGTGCAAAATTTACCCAGAACAAGTTTCCTTTTGTGTACATGTGTTCTTGATGAGCTCATTTTAAATTACCGTAGATACTCGCGTATTAGTCAAGACTCGCAGATAAGTCGAGTGTATTGTTTAAGCCGAAAATTACGAAAATTTGTTTATGACCCACGTATAAGTCGAGGGTAAAACTTGACAATTGGCTCAGCAGACCCCCGTGACCCTGTGTTCGGATTCAGGGGGTTGGAAAATGGATGGATGGATAAAACTTGACAGCTATCAGAGATAGAGGGCGACAATCAGCTGTTAATGGCGACAAAACTCACTGTCACGTCACAGGCATTCCCTCTGTGCTTGGAGAAATGCTAGACTCGTTGACTCTGCAACTAATCCTTGCATGTGCATGAGTTGCGAAATGTAAACAAAGGCAAGATGGCATCGATATGTCACAAGGGAGCGAAAAGAGTGCAGAAAACAAAACACTCTCGGCAGAACGATGTTTTCACAAATTTTCGCTGAGTTAGACTCTGATTTTTCAGAATCGGATTTTATTAACAGTGATCAGAATCGAGCAAGAGAGTGAGAAGCCGGCATCAGCTGATCGGTACACCAGCCGATGCCGCGCCGAGCCTGATCGGACTGCCAGCTGAACGCATTCGCGCAGCCGATGCAGCTACGGCAATGGTTCCGCGTGGGAGGGAATACCCAGACATTGATCCGTGGGAGTCGAACTGGCATGGCTTTGCTGTTGGACACGACAGAATCACCCGCTGCTGGACTACTTCAGTGCTGTCTCTTCTCCTGATTGCCTGCTTTCAGCTAATTTAGACGAGACAAACAGGTAGGGCAGAGAAATTTTTTGAATCTCGGGCTGGGGGCGCTTGCATCGCATTGATAGCGTGCGTTGTCCTTGGTTCTTTGTGATTCCAAATCTGGTTGCACGTTGGCAGCTAATGGTATGTTTGTTATCCAAAACCTGCAAAAGCTAATGCTCAAATTCAAGTATTTCACAGTTTTAAAGAATTATTTAATGAAATTAGAAAGAAACTAGCTAATTAGCAATAGTATTGCTGGCTTATAATTTTTCAAAGACCATGGGAAACTGCAGATGACCGGTGACTTAACACCGTGAAGCGTTGAGTGTACAATGTCATTACCCAAATTCTACGAACAATTGTGTTGCCCCACGGATAAGTCGATTCTGTTTTTTTGAATGAATTTTAAGGCATAAATTTTTTGACTTATACACGAGTATCTACGGTAATTGTCTCAACCCATTGAATTATTTCATATTTTAAACACTTCAATCCTGTCTCCTCTTAATCTTCTTTTGCTTAAACTAAAAAGACTCAGCTATTTTAATCTTTCTTTATAATTCATCCTCAGTAGCCCTGGAATATCCCTAATCACTCTACTCTGGACTTTTTTTTAACGCTACTGTCTTTTTTTGTAGCCTGGAGACCAAAACTGCACACAGTATGCCAGATGAGGCCTCACCAGTGTGTTATAAAGCTTAAGGACAACTTCCTTGGACTTGTACTCTACACATCAGAGTGCTATATAAATTAACAGTCTGTTAGCCTTCTTAATGACTTATGGACTCTGTCTGGCAATTGATAGTATCAAGTCCACTACGACTCCTAAATCCTTCTCCAAAGTTGTCCTTTTGATTTTCAGACTTCACATTGTGGGTTGAAACCTAACTTTAACTCCTACATGTAATACTTTGCATTTACTTGCATTAAATTTCATCTGTCACAAATATACCCAAGTCAGTAAGCTGTCCAAGTCCGTCTGTAATGATTCAACAAATTCTAGCTTATCTGCCAATCAACCTAGTTTGGTATCATCTGCAAACCATCTTGTACCTTATAATCCTATGCAAATAACTATATATATATATATCAAATTAAAAATAGCAGTGGCCCCAGCACTGACTACAGTGGAACACTACTCTTAATATCAGCCAATTCCGATAGGGTTCCTCGCACCATAACATTCTGCTTCCTGTGCCTGAATCAATTTTGCACCCATCTACAAACATTTTCCTGAATTCTCACTTGTTTTAAGTTTTGTTGCCTCTGCAATATTTACTTTTTTTCCAATTTTCTGATTTCAGTCCATCTTTCGCAGGTGAACACTATGTGTAAATGGCGAGGCTGCCCCAGGTCCTAAGAATTTTGTGCAAAATGTGTTAAATGTTGTCTGTCATGTTAATTGGGCTGTGTATATCATGAAGAAAACCTGCTGACGCTATACACTGGTCTAGGTCAACATTACCCCAGCATTAAGGAAGCAGATAAGGGGCTTTGGCATTCTGCAAAGATACGGCTGCAAGAACATGGCTTTACACAATCAACTATCAAAAGGAAGATCTGCTGCCTTTGTAAACAATGTGAACAAAAATGGAAGCAAGGTAAGTGAGATGATGTCCACATAGAATAAAATGGGATAGAAAAAAATCTGATCAGGTAGGTGCTATCCTTCTATCTTGTTTTCAAATGTTTGGTCACTGGACAACCAGTAAGGAGCGCGGAGGCGGTATGTGTCTTAATGGAAACAACAAATGGTGCAGAAACAATGCAGGAGAGTCAAGCCACTGTTTTCCACTGTCGAAATATCTAACTGTAAAGTGCCATCATTTTTACATGCCACAGGAGTTTACTGTTATTTTTATTCTGGCCATCTACATGCCGCTGGGAGTTAATTCTAAAGAAATGCTAAGTGTACTTTACAGAACTGTTACAGAGCTGCAAACTGCTCATCCTGGTGGTTTGAGCATTGTGGCTAGAGATTTTAGTCATGTGAACTTGAAGACAGTTCTCCTCAGCTATTATCAACACGCAAACTTTCCAAACAGAAAGGCAAACAAACAGGACCTTGTATTGACATGCTCTCGCAATGCTTAGAAAGCTGCATCCCACCCATGTCTTGGTTTTTTCTGATCATGTTGCCATGATGCTACTGCCTGCATACAGAACACTGCTTTAATGGTCCGACGATCAGGGTGGGACCAGAGGGAGCTGTTTCAATGTTGCAATGTTTAAAGCAGCTTCCATCTATGGTTGTCAGATCACCTTTGAGGAGTATACATCATCAGTCACTAGTTACATTAAAAACAGCATAGATAATGTGACTCTCTCAAAGACCATCACAACATGTGCAAATCAGAAACTGGGGGTGACAGTGGAGGTACATGCACTGTTAAAAGTCTGTAATGCTGCATTAGGATCAGGTTAGAAGGTAGAAGCTAGGTGGGAGTATGTCAAGAAAATCCACCACCACTTTCAGGACACCAGAGACACACATGACTTGAGGTAGGTAATCCAAGCCATCACAGATTATAAGACTATACCACCTGTCTACAGTGGTGATGACTCCCTTCCAGATGTATTGAATAACTTCTATGAGTGATTTTATACCCTGAACGACATAACTGTGAGGAAGTCCCCTGAAACTACCATATCATATGCTTTTCATCTGACCCTGTCCTATCTAGACAAACGAGACACTTAGGCTAGACTGCTTTTCATTGACTTCAGTTCAGCTTTTAACACCATTATCCCTCAGGAGCTCATATGCAACCGGGTCCTTTCCTTCCTGACAGAGAGACCCCAGACAATCCACATTGGAAACACCATCTTCAGCATCATCACACTGAAACATGGCACCCTTCAGGGCTGTGTACTGAGCTCACTTCTGTTCACTCTGCTGACTCATAATTGAACGACTGCATACTGCTGTAACACCATCATTGCATTTGTGGCTGCTTTTATTATTTATTTATTTATTAATTATCTATTTCAAATTATTACTATCGATTTACATATTTATTATTTATGTATTTATCTATTTATAATATAGTATAGTTCTTTACCTGTCTTGCACTTGTCCTGTGTTTATGTATATGTTGCACCACAGTCCTGTGGAAGGTAATTTTGTGCTACTGTCTGCTGCAATATTGTGTATAAAACTATTTGACTTGATTTCACTCTCCTAATGAACCATCACCTGGAGGGTAAAGCCTTGAAATACACCCATGTAGGGTGACATAATCATGGGTCTTGTCCATATAGGCTAAAAGCCAGCAGACAGTGCAGTCTTCCTAGACATGCACTTACCATGACAGCCAGTAAAGATGTTTGCTTTCCTGTTTGTTCACTGGCATTGGCTGGCCTTAATTCACTGACACTGTCCACTAACTTAAGACTCCGATCTTTTAATAGCCTGAAGTGCTAGATAATGTATGTGAGTGTGCCTATTCAAGAGGTACTGAATGACTATTTGGCTTGTACTGAATAGCTCTTACCTTGAAACATTAAGTGACAGGGTCTCAAGGCTGTGTTTCTCTGCTCATAAGAACCGATTTAAGATGGTTATTTTTTTTACTTGAGCTTCTAGGACTCTATTCAGATATTTTGCAAAACAACAAGTAAGAGTCCCTAAACATGTTAGCAATAGCCATTGTCAAACTGCTAATGCTGCTTTCACATTGCGTGAGTTCTAGTCAGGGGTTATGTCATCCTTGCCACCTGAAGTTACTGATCTTGTTGCAGGACTGTGTCAGTTTACATGACTGAAAAAATCACTGGACTTGTCAAATTTTGCGTCTATGTGATGACTTTCCAGCGCAGTTGTGCTTGTCCTTTTTTCTGACAGCCAATAGCATGCTGTCAGACAGAGCCAGTGCTGTATGCAGCGTTAACAAGTGTAGAGAGTTCAGCCACAATCACATTCTTTTTTTCCCCCATTCTGTCATGGTACGTAACAACCAAGACTTTAGACAGACAAGCTTCTGTTCTGTTTACAAGGCCCAAAATACGCATGTTCCTCATTCCTGGTTGCTACATTCTAGGCACTGTACTTCAGGATGAGCATTCATTGGTTGTCACCTCTCATGCCCACAGAACTCACCCCAACAATTAAAGGCAAAATCAACCTGTTTGAGTTTGTCCAAGCAAGCCGCAGATTAGTTGGAGTGAGCCACAGTGGTTCTCAACATTCAGTCTTCAGGTCCCCAAGTTTACAATCAGTCAGTCATTGTTACCTTTAATTAATCTCATTATGTAATCAGTTGTCCCATGTTTTCCTTTTATTTTACATTTAGAAAGGTGCAATAGTGCCAGATTTAGACTTTAGAATTTGTTCTGTATCGTTAAATGCTTGCTTCATTTTATTATTTTTAATTCACAGGTTTTGTGGAGTTTACTTTCTTAAGTGTATCTGAATACAGACAATTAATGTTGAGCAGAGCAGACACCAGCACAACTGACTCTGAAAGGAGCAGCTACTTCAGCATTAATCACTTGTGTAAATAATAATCTAAAAATCCAGAACATGGTAAATGAATGAATTCTATCCTGCCTGAAGGGACCTCATTTGCCTTGAAAGCCTGCATATTGTAATCTGTTCAGTTAGCCAATAAAAGGTGTAATTTTGCCTGACTTCTCACTGTATCCATCTAACACATAAATTCCTGCTTCATTTAATAAAAATAAAATATAACGAGTTTGTAATTTACGGATGATTGTAAAAAACATACAAACTTGGAAATAATTGCTTGCTTAATTAAAGTACGAGACCAATTAAGAAAAGATGTTTGCTGAAAAAAACCTGCAGCAGCAGAGGATCCTAAGGACTGAACTGGAGAACCAGTGAAAGGTCTTAAAAATGTTCATTTTCTGAAATTGTTGATTGCTAAAAACTAGATAAATTCACCAGTATATTTTTAGTCATCTTATTTAAACAAATATAAGTCATGAATCAACCACAGAGTTCATCTTTCATAAAAGATGCACGCACAAACATGTATGGTAACAGTGAGCACATCCACCTCTAACTACTACACATTTTAAGCAGTGACGTCTCAAATGTGCTGTTCTTGACTATCAAAAACAAAACATAATAAAAATATGTAAAAAAAAAAATGTTAACAAAAACATGAAAATGACACACAAATTCATAGAACTTAACACAGGGATCTTTGAGACAACTTACCAGCCTTGCACATATCAGGGCCATACAACAAAAGAGCTGCCATGGTGAGCATACTGGGAAAATGAAATAAAAGAAAAAGGAGGCTAACGTGCCCCAGGAGTGGCTAGCCATCTTGGTGTTTGCCTCCATATGCCAGTTTAAGGTTCATTGGAGTTTATAGGATTAATTGTGCCTCCTCCACTTTCCATCACTGAGAATGGAAAAGAATGGAATTTCTTTATACTCTACTTCAACATCCACATCATGACAGGGCAAGATATAATGGCTTCTATATCTCAGTGCTCAAAATTCACAGTTTATTCAGGAATTAATATATATAGCAATTCAGATTTAATTACCATAATATTTTAATGACCACACAAGCACCCTGATGTATTCTAGAGATCTAATGGATCATACAGTATATTGTATTTTTGTGACTGGTAAAGCAAGCCTGTTTTAGCCTCCTGGAGCAAACACAAATTAACGACCATGTAACATAAACCTGTAACTTTTTCTTTCTGTGTTCATAGTGACAAGTTAAAGAAAATAAAATTGCTTTCATTATGGTTATCCTACAAGTTAGGAATCAAATTCTGCCATAACCCGTTAACATAAAGTGATGCAGGTATATGTGGAGCAGACTATGAAGAAAAGTAAAACATTGACATCAAGGGCAAATGTGACTGTTTCTAACATTTTGTCCTTTATATAATTATCATATCTCTCTTCCCCACTGAGTGTACGCCTAAAGCCAATGATTCACTGAAACAATGCAATCAGCTACTGCAGGCTCCCTTTGGTTTCTATGGGAACTCTTAGGGGAAGTAAATCATATCAGGTCTCTCTAGTATTATAGAATAAGGGTAATAGCTAGTTTCAAAGCTGTGGGGGATAAATTTATGGGGTTTGTGCAACTGGGGGGCACAGGGGTGTTGGGAGAACAATTCTTTCTAAACCTTAATGCTCTACATTTAAAAACCCGGCAGCCGACTCTGAAACACCATTTCTTCCACGATTCAAATCCAAGGATGATGTGTGCAAAGAGCCCTCCTGCAGAAAGTGTTAATGAGCAAATGTGGCTCGTGGACGTTGTTGCTGTATGCTGACCTTCCGACCAAAACTGCGGATATTGCTTTTGTTCCAAGTCAGATCAGGTGGCCCGCTCTAGGCGCCATTCAGTATGCAGGATTCCTTTCAAGTAGGCATAGTGCCATCCTTCCTTTAAAATTCCCTCATAACTGCATTTATATATTCTCTTTCATGAGTACAGGGAGTTCTGAAGGTGACCATTTTAAGATGTGAAGCCAGGGATGTTCACCTCCAAGTATAAATGGCTATTCAAAAATTCAATTTACAAACTGCCAATGGCCTTTATTTATTTATTTATTTATTTTTCTTGAATGCTTACTTCCTAAACAGAAGGGTGGTCAGAAGCCCTCTCCAGTTAGTCTGTTGTTTTGCTTGTTTACTAAGATGGTGTGCTTCGGGCAAACATACAGAGCAGATATTCCTGTTAAATCCTTTAGCTCACAACTAGTCTGCCAAGTGACAATAACAGAAAAAATATGTGGTTTATAGTAATGTTTGTTACAAAAGGGGCACAACCAAGACTGCACCGTCTCATATTTTATTTTTTTGCCATCATAAAGCTAGCATCACATTACATGACTTCTAGTTGGAGGGAATGTCAAACTTTACAACTGCATAACTGATTTTGTTGGCTGAGGATTTCAGATTACATAAATAGTAATTGTAGGGGATACATTAGACAAATCCACAGCACAACTCCAGCACAGTTTCACATTTCAAAAGTATTGTGAGCTCTATTCTTACTATGACAGTTAATGATGTATTGGTTGACAGAGTTGGGGCAGTATGAATGTTTTCCAGGTATGGTATGGTGAATTCAGCTATAATTTCCTCCCCTTTTTTCTTTTGTCATGGTGCAAAAAACCAAGATGAACTTTTCTTCTGTTTGTTTCAGGAACAAAACCCCTACATTCCTTATTCATCATTGTAATGACTGCAAAGGAGCTGGTATCTGAGAATGATCAGGAGAGGAATGTACAGAAATAGGCAAGGGTCAAAAACAGAAAGATCATACAATAAGCCAAAAGGGAACAAATTAAAAGAATGATAGCAAAGGTCAGAAGATATTTAATATACTCAAAGAATTGTCTATAGTATAATTGGAAAAGGGTTTTATCCATAGCTCTCATAGAGAAGGATCACCCCGGAAGATTTTTTTATGCTGTCATGGCAAAATCGGGGTTATGACCTACAAGGATACACTCCAGCGATGGGCACTGAAAATATACACGACCCTAAATAATGGTCAAAATGGGTTCAAAATAATAAAAAAATCTTAAAGATTACCAGAAGTAAGAATATACTTAATGCTCTTGGTTGCATTATATGCAATTACCGAGCACTATACAGTATGCAAGCCCACCTCTTCACCTTAAGACAAAATCAAACCTGCTTCACCAAAATTGTCTCTAGCTTGCTAAAATTATGTGCATTAAGTCTGTGACTGAAAATCACTGAAGGAATTTTGCAATAGGACTGTTCTAGTATCAGCTCTTTACTGTGTACTAATGGCAGTACTTGTTATTACATGTGTGATACAATGGACAGTCTCTCTGGCAGCACACACTGTTAACTTAAGCAAAATTATTAGTAAATAATGTGATTACTTGGGTGTGGTCATGAGTTGTCTTTATTTCAAAAACAATCAGAAGGAGATTAAAATACTCAAAATAAAACAATATTTATGTACAAAAACAAATGCTATGAAAGGATACAGTACATGATATTTGTATTATGGTTCATCCAGGTTCTCATCCTTGGCTTAAATGTGTTCCCTTTTTATCTAATCTTTTTGTTGTTTTTTTCAAACTTTGTTTTTATGGTTTGTTTCATTGCTATATATATATATATACTCCAGGCGGGCTGCCATGTGCCTTTTACTAAGGAGTGGCTTTCGTCTGGCCACTCTACTATACAGGCCTGTTTGGTGGATTGCTGCAGAGATGGTTGTCCTTCTGGAGCTCTGACAGAGTGACCATCAGGTTCTTGGTCACCTCCCTGACTAAGGCCCTTCTCCTCCGATCGCTCAGTTTAGATGGCCAGCCAGCTCTAGGAAGAGTCCTGGTGGTTTCGAACTTCTTCCACTTACGAATGATGGAGGCCACTGTGCTCATTGGGACGTTCAAAGCAGCAGAAATTTTTCTGTAACCTTCCCCAGATATGTGCCTCGAGACAATCCTGTCTCGGAGGTCTACAGACAATTCCTTTGACTTCATGCTTGGTTTGTGCTCTGACATGAACTGTCAACTGTGGGACCTTATATAGACAGGTGTGTGCCTTTTCAAATCATGTCCAGTCAACTGAATTTACCACAGGTGGACTCCAATGAAGCTGCAGAAACATCTCAAGGATGATCAGGGGAAACAGGATGCACTTGAGCTCAATTTCGAGCTTCACGGCAAAGGCTGTGAATACTTATGTACATCTGCTTTCTCAGTTTTTTTATTTTTAATAAATTTGCAAAAACCTCAAGTAAACTTTTTTCACGTTGTCATTATGGGGTGTTGTGTGTAGAATTCTGAGTAAAAGAATGAATTTAATCCATTTTGGAATAAGGCTGTAACATAACAAAATGTGGAAAAAGTGATGCGCAGTGAATACTTTCCGGAGGCACTGTATGTATATATATATATATATATATATATATATATATATATATATATATATATATATATATATATACATATTAATAAAAGGCAAAGCCCTCACTGACTCACTGACTGACTGACTGACTGATTGACTGACTGACTGACTGACTCACTCATCACTAATTCTCGAACTTCCCGTGTAGGTGGAAGGCTGAAATTTGGCAGGCTCATTCCTTACAGCTTACTTACAAAAGTTAGGCAGGTTTCATTTCGAAATTCTACGCGTAATGGTCATAACTGGAACATATTTTTTGTCCTTATACTGTAATGGAGGAGGCGGAGTCACGTATCGCGTCATCACGCCTCCTACGTAATCACGTGACCTAAAAACAAGGAAGAGATTTACAGCACGAGTCAGACGCAGGAACGAAGGTAAATGACGTTAATTTTTGACTTTCTTTTAATACTGTGTAAGCATACATATTAACACATGTGCAATTAAACGTGTGCATTTACGGGGTGATTTCTCAGGCTTAAAAGCTCGCCTTTTATCAAATGCGGGAACAAAGGTAACTGACGTTGTTCACTGTCTTTTAATACTGTGTAACCATACATATTAACACATGTGCAATTAAACGTGTGCATTTACGAGGTGATTTCTCAGGCTTAAAAGCTCGCCTTTTACTAAAAAGGTAAATGCAAAACTATTTTCAATCATTCTATGATCTGCTTCTCACAACTGAAGGCACCGTGGCTGATGGTAAATGACGTTAATTTTTGAGTGTCTTTTAATACTGTGTAAGCATACATATTAACACGTGCAATTAAACGTGTGCATTTACGGGATGATTTCTCAGGCTTAAAAGCTCGCCTTTTATCAAACGCGGGAACAAAGGTAAATCACGTTCTTCACTGTCTTTTAATACTGTGTAACCATACATATTAACACATGTGCAATTAAACGTGTGCATTTACGGGGTGATTTCTCAGGCTTAAAAGCTCGCCTTTTACTAAAAAGGTAAATGCAAAACTATTTTCAATCATTCTATGATCTGCTTCTCACAACTGAAGGCACCGTGGCTGATGTTACGTCACTTGCTGTCCGACCATAAGCGTTACCTGCTAGGTAACCGGACACTCACTTCACTCCCTTTCGGGAATCGAACCTCTGAGGTTTTCTTTTGTTCTTAATTAATATTTAAAAGCAATACTTCACCGCTGCTAAGCCCCTCTAGCGCTGACGTCCGAGGTTCGATTACCGTAAGCAAGTGCAGTGAGTGTGTAATTACATTCACGGCATTCGTAGTCTGATTCACAATCTGATTGTATGGGTGGTTACTTCCAGGTAACGCTTATACTTGGCCACCAAGTCAGGTCGAAGTGATCACTCGAGTAAAGGCAGCTTCACAAAAAAACTGATCCTTAACAAACTGTTATTAGTATATTTTCCCTCAATTTAAAAACGTTTTATTTTCTTCTTAATAAAAATTTAAAAGCGGTACTTCGCCGGTGCGAAGCGCGTGGATTTGACCGACTGACACATACAGACATATTCATGAGTGCAGGTACTTCGGAAAGAAAGCACCGTGTAAACCTAAAGTTTAAATTAACTTCATAGACCTACAAAAGGTTGCCATTTATTTGAGGCAAGATTGCTTTTCTTCTGTACAACTATACGTTGCATTCTCAAGAGTGTGCTTGCACGGCTTCAGATATATATATATATATATATATATATATATATATATATATATATATATATATATATATATATATATATATATATATATGTCTATATATAAATATGTAAGCTTATAAGTACTGCCTTACTTCTCTTTAAGAAAGGAAGATGTACAGTAATCCCTCATCTATCGCGGGGGTTACGTTCCAGAGCCCCCCGCGATAGGTGAAAATCCGCGAAGTAGCGACCTATATTTATTTTGTTATTTAAACATATTTTAAGGCTTTATAAACCCTTCCCACACTGTTATAAACCTTTCTCACTCTCTTGTTAACCTTTCCCACACTCTTATAAACACTTCCTATGCTCTTAAACACTTTCTACATTCTTAAACACCGCAGGACCAACACTGCACACTGCACGCAGCGATCAGACGTCAATGTGTCTGCACTCGCTTTGTGAAGGGGGCAGCTGAACTCACGCTGAGCAGAAATGGACTTTGTGCTGCTTCTGCCAAAATGCCTGCTTGCAATGGACTTTGTGCTGCTTCTGCCAAAATGCCTGCTTGCCGCTCTGCGCCGTTCGGAAGGAGGAGGAGTGTGTGTGTGTGTGGTTTTGTGAGGGCTGAACGCACGTTCGCTCAAAGCCCCCCTCCCCGGAGGCGCAGTTCGCATTGTCAAGGGGGTGGGGAGCTGAATAAAAGCTAAGGAGAAGTGGACTTTGTGCTGGCT